>NC_056739.1:1686717070-1686929570 GCF_019279795.1 Protopterus annectens | reverse complement strand
CTTCAAGAATTTTCTCATCATCCTGTCAATGTTGTACTCTGTCAAGCTCAGAAATGATTGGGTAGATGAAGCTATTGAAGACTTGGAGTATCTAGTCTCTTGTAAAAATCAGAAGTGTAACCTAGGGCTCACCAGTTCCATTTAAAACTGGTGCAGAGGGGAGGATGGACAGGACAGAGGTACTGTTGGTTCAGATCTAATTGATTCTGGTAAGGATCCAACTGAAGCTGACTGATCTGGAGATAGTTCAGATACAGGAGATTTGCCCTTTTCTCTTTATGCTTATTCTTTCTCTGTCTTGTCTGGGTCCTTACCTGAAGATCTAACCCAGTCTTGATTAACAGGGAAGGCAGATGAGGAAGTCCCAGTAGTACTAGTAGTCCCTGTCTGTGGAGGGAGGAGTCCCCCTCATGACAAATTTGTCAGTGTGAGCTTCTAAAACTCTACTGCTGAAATTAATACATCAAGAAGTGTGTATCCAAATGGGCAGTCATGCTGAGAGAGCAATTTCTGCTCACATTTAGAAAATTTCTTGAAAGCTTGAGATTTAGCCATAATGGAACAAGTAAAACAGTTTTGAAGAAACACTAGAAATTGCTACAAAATACTGCAGGCAACCAGTCTCCACAAATTGTAAATCACTATGAAAATTTAAGATCCAACACACACTGTATTAGATCAAAATACTATTAACAGACATGCTATTAAGTACCAAGCAGTACCTTAACTTGCATCTACGAACAAACGCCAAGTTCTTTATACTAAGATTAGAGGGAAACAGGTCTCCCTCCTGTTAGAGGAGGAGCAAGGTAAAAAAAGGTTACAAAGTATCTGAAATATGCCAAAACTTTTTCTATAATCAAAGGATATGAGAGGCCTCTAGAACGCATCTAAAATCTTCAGGTGGCAAATTAGATCTAGGGATCTGGACTGGAGTCCAAGGAATTATGGGTAGGTGAAGAGTCAGAGCCCTAGAACCGTGGAAGCTTCAAATTTGGTGTAGAGGTTGGATCAGATGCCCTATATGATGAAATGGATGAAAACAGACATTGGATTAATTGGTTTAATTTCTGCTGTCATTCAAAAGGAGCTGCAATATTCGTCATCATAGAAAGAGATGGTCAACAAACCATGCTTCTTTGCCAGGGATGGTCTGCACCTCTCCCCTCTAGACTTTTGAATAATCGCTAAAATCACTGTCCTCTCCACAGTGCCTTTTTAGGCAATGCTAAACTGAAAGTACTTCCGACATAGCAATCAAAACCAAGCAAATCTATAGGTGTTTACTGCATAATGCTAGGTGTCTACATAAACCCCACTTCCTACAAGCTCTCTCCATCCTATAGAATGCTCAAGTCTGTGCAGTCAGAGATAAGATTTTAAGTAGCGGAAAGCACACTGGCAGTGGAAGGCTGTAATGCCTTCCACATTTGAACCAGCTACTACACAGACTGGGACTAAAGGTGGAGGTTCTCAATTTATATCAAAAACATAACTCAAGGCTGGTCAAACAGGACAATGCACTTAAGCTTCTCCACATTCAAATCACCACAGACAAAATTCCATACCACTTGCTTACAAGCTATAGGCCCCCCCCCCTTATGACCCAGGAAACTTAACATGTATTTAAACTTATTGGAAACGCTCAACATCCAAACCAATACCATATTCATGCGTGATTACCTCACTATTAACTGGGGATCATAATCGACAAAATGTACAGGCACAGAAATTCATGGATTTTGCAAACAAACTCCATGGACCAGACTATCAACACGTCAGTCAGAGCTGTAAACATACTGGACCTGCTCCTCACCAATATAGTAAAGTCTTCTCTGGTAGGGTCCGATCACAAAATGGTCTTGAAGTAAAAAAATAAAACCTGAAACCCAACCTAACCTTGGAATATTCAAGAATTACTCCAAGGCTAACCTCCTATTAACTGATAACCAAGCAATATTTCTAGCCCCCATAAACCCTGAGAAAACTGCTGCCTATACAGAACTGCTCATAAAAAAAACATATACAAGCATGTTAATAGCTGTACCCACCAGTAAGAATTATAGAACTCAGAAAAATAAGTCACGCTGGTGGAATCGCAACAAAAATTCCATAACTGAAGGAGGAAAGTCATGGCAAAAAAAAAAAGGTGGTGTAGCCATAGCAGGATAATAGCACTCTCAACCTAAACTAGATTTATTGTTATAAATCGCTCTGTTACTGAATCCCGTCCCAGAATTATGGAAATCCTACACTCTCCACAAAAGTGGCAACTCTTACTGATTATACTATCTCCTCTAAGATTCTAGAAAAAAAAGTGTCCACACACAGCTTATTAAACACCTGCTTGATAACCTTCCCACCCATGTCTTCAGAACCCACCACAGCACATCAACAGCACTACTCTTTCACACAAACAGTAGCAGAAGCCCGCGACAATAACCTACTAATCTCCTGTTTATTCCTTGACCTCTCCAAAGCATTTGATACAGTCACCCACTCTGATAACTAAACTTCATGATCTCCACCTCTTCTCCCCCCACCATAAACTGGTTCTCCAGCTAATTAGCCAATAGAAAATCATCCAGACACTGCCAAAATGTCACCTCTTCATTTCTTCCTGTAAACACCAGTTTCCCCCTCAAGGCGCTATACTGGGTCCTCTCTTTTTCAATATCTTTACTAATAAGCTATTGGCTGCTACTAACCTCTCCACTCTGTTACCATATACTGATGACTCTACCTTCATTACCACTGCCCATAGCATTCCAGAACTTCTTGCTCTTACCCAAGACACCTTTGCTTCTATCGAAACCTGGCTCACCGATATTCAGCTTAAACTAAACTTTTACGTTTCCTTCCCAAACAACTTGCACAATATAAATCCACTTTTGCTATAACCTCCCTTAACACCATTATCAAACCAAAACCCCATACTAAATTACTTGGTGTCACAACTGACAAACTAAAATTCGACATGCATATCAATGCAATGCATAAAAAACCCACCAGAAACTTGGTCTCCTGTACCATAATCAAATTTCTCACACCCTCCATCAAACCCTCACTTGCACTGTCTCTCCTATTACCTTGCCTTCTGTCACAGCTTCAGTCCCCACCAACCTTCAGTCATCACTGCTCTCCAAATTACAGCAAACTTGCAATAAAATAGCTAGATTTGCCTCTAATCTCCCCTACAAATCCCACTTCCTCACCCTTAAGTCTCTACAATGGCCTGAGTTCCCAAAACAATCTCTCACAACTGCATATTACACTCATTTCTATATAATCCCACCTCCTGTCCCTCCATCTTTAACAGCGTATCTCAGTATAACCCTCAGTCAACTTCGCACATCTGACAAACGTCTCCCGGACATATAGAAACCATCAAAAAATATTGGCAAGTCACTATATAAATACTCTGTTGCTCACACCTGGAACTCCCTTCCATTTCAAATCAGAAGTATCCCCCCATAAGCTCCAATTCCAACTCAAACACTGCTTACAAAAGATCTGGTCCTGCACATGCCAAACTCCAACCTGATATATTATTGCTTTCTTAATTACCCTAATTTTTCTTTTCCTCCCTTCTAATTCTGTTTTTCATCCCCCTATTTCTTTTTTCTCTGTTTCTTCCTTTTAGTTTAACCCTTTTTTCTTCCCCTCTTTCTACCTTTTTATCCTTAGTTTCTCTCTTCCTTCTACAAACACTCCTAATTTAAATACATTTATAAATTGCCTCTTGTAAATACTTCTATATACGACTTATCCCTGCTTTTTATTATGATTGATTACTTTGAAAAAGAAGTTATGTACTCACCATAACATTCCATCTGAGTAGGTAACTTCATTTGTCAGCAACCTGTGGGTATCGGATCCATCCTGGATCCGAGCCGGCAGCTTTCCAAGCTAGAGATCAGAGCTCCAAGCTCCTCCCCCTTACCCATAATACCCTACCTCCCCCCAGTCCTCAGATCGAGTTTGCCCAATTACCAGACAACACCAAGACAAACTATACCTGAACATCCTAACCTGATGCATACCAGGACTGAATCATTCTATCATTCAGGTAACGAAAGCCAGGTTAGGGGGAAGGAGGGGGACAGTTGCTGACAAATGAAGTTACCTACTCAGATGGAACGTTATGGTGAGTACATTAACTTCTTTATCTGAAGTAGTTAACTTCATTTGATCAGCAACCTGTGGGACAGAGTCCCCAGCTACCAAAAAACTTGTGAGGTCCTCAAGGAAGAATATTCCGGAGCACTGCAGAGCCAAAGGACGCCCTCCCTCTGGATATCGGATCTAATTTATAATGCAAAATAAAGGTATGAGAAGAAGCCCAAATAGCCGCAGAACAGATGTCATCCAGGGGAACTCTTGACCAAAACGCAGCAGAGGTAGCCATAGAACGGGTAGAATGAGCATGAACCCCCAAGGGCTCCGGCCGACCAGAAATTTTGTATGTGAGCAAAATGCAGTGAGATATCCATTTAGCTAGAGTCACCTTCGTTACTGGTTTACCAAAGGATGGCTTAGCAAAGGAAACAAAGAGCTGCTCTGACTTGCGAGAGGCAGCTGTTCTGTGCAAGTAAAAGTGCAATTGTCTATGCACATCTAATGAATGCAGTCTGTACTCCCCCTTGTTCTGATAGTTGGGGAAGAAAACAGGCAGATTAATGGATTGGTTGATGTTAGCCTTGAAAGCCACTTTAGGTAAGAAGGAAGGATTAGTCCTGAGAGATTCTCTGTCCTTAAGGAAGACAAGATACGAGGGTTTAGTACAAAGGGCCTGAAGCTCAGATACCCTTCTAGCCGAGTTAATAGCAATTAAGAAGGCAGTTTTCCAAGACAATAACCAAGTCAACAGAAGCTGCAGGCTCAAAGGGTGGACCAGTTAGAGCCTGAAGGACTAAGGTTAGGTCCCACGGAGGAACTGCATTCTTGACAGGAGGCCTTAAAAGAAAGGTGCCCTTTAAGAAAGTCTTACAGATCTTAGTGGAAGCTAAAGGACCAAGATTGTCTCCGATGTGGAAGTGGGAAATGGCCACCATTCGAACCTTCACAGTAGAACTGGCCCCTTGATGGAAAATGTGAGATAGAAATTCAAGTACTGCTGGAATGGGAGCCGTAAAAGGGTCCAAATTCCTACGCCCGGCCCAGATGGAAAAACGTTTCCATTTACTGTTGTAGACCTTCCTGGTAGAAGGCTTATGCGCCGCCACCAGGATGGATTTAACTGTGGACGAGATACTGGGAGTCCCAGCCACTAACGGAACTGGATCAACCAAGCAGAGAGCTTGAGGTAGTCCAGATTCGTAGTTTTCAATCCCAAAGGATGAGTGATCAGATCCGGAATGGGATCCAAGATCTAAAGAGGAGCTATGAGATGAGACCGTAGGTACGGGAACCAGGTTTGACGAGGCCAGAATGGGGCTATGAGGATAACCTTGCTCCCCAACCGACTAGCTTTCTGTAAGAATTTTTGTCATTAACGGGAGAGGAGGATAAGCATAAAGAAGACCGGATGGCCAAGCATAAACTAGAGTGTCTTTGGGGATCTCCTCCGGCGGGGGAATTAGAGCGAAAAACTCGCTGCACTTTGCATTCTAAGGCGATGCGAAGAGATTGCAGTAAGGTTGACCCCATTTGAGGAAGATCTGTTTCGCTACTAAGGGGTTCAGAGACCACTCGTACGGCGAGAGGATAGTTCGACTCAGCTTGTCCGCTAAAATGTTGGACCGACCCGGAATGTGCATTGCTAGCAGAAAAAGGTTGGTGGATATCGCCCACTCCCAAACTCTCATGGTCTCTCGGCAAAGAGGGTAAGACCTGGTCCCCCCTGTTTGTTGATGTACCAGACCACTGACATGTCTGAATTGCAATGGTCCCCAGAGGAAAAGGGCATGGAGAGCTTGCAACGCTAGAAGCGCTGCCATCATCTCCAGAGCACTGATATGCAGAACAGTCTCAGAGCCCATGCAATGCCCCCCGGCGAGAAGCGTCCGTTGTTACCGTGGCTTGGGGTTGAGGCATCAAAAACGGCCACCCTTCCCGAAGTTCTCGGGAATGGAGCCACCAAAGTAGGGAACCCCTGCAAACTCTGCTGAGTGGAATCGAGGAGTCCAACGGATGTCGAAGGATGGACCACTGGTCCTGTAAGGTCCACTGAAGAACCATCATGTTCAAGCGGGCTAGGGGTGAAAGGTTGATAGCTGCTGCCTTGGACTCTAGGGCTCTCGGGACTAATTCCGATGGTGGGGCTGGAGATTGTAGAAGTTCTAAGACGTAGAGAGTTAAGTTGCGGAGTCTGTCTGATGTCAAGAAGGCCTTGGACTGAAGTGCGTCTATTCTGGCCACTATGAAGTCCAGGACCTGAACAGGCTGAAGGGACGATTTTTTGTAATTTGTAGTGATCCCCAACTGGTGGGCCAAGAGCAGGGAGCAATCCCTGGCTGAGCATAGTAGATGCCTGGTGGGAGTGGTGAGGAGCCAGTCGTCCAGGTAAGGGAAGACCTGTATTCCCTGAAGCCTCAGGTGGGCCACTACAACTGCCATGACCTTGGTGAACACCCTGGGTGCTGTGGTGAGGCCAAAAGGGAGTACCCTGAACTGATAATGACTGGCCCCCAACAGAAAGCGGAGAAACCTCCTGGATCGCCTGTCCATGAGAATGTGGTAGTACGCATCCTTGAGGTCTATGGAGCACATCCAGTCGTTCTCCTGCAGAAGGGGGAGAATAGATTGAAGAGTGACCATCCGGAATTTCTCTTTGGCAATGAACAGGTTCAATGTAGACAGGTCGAGAATTGGTCTCAAGTCCCCCTGTCTTTTTTGGCACCAAAAAGAACCTGGAGTAATTGCCCGACCCGGACTGGCCTGGGGAGACATGCTGGATGGCTCTTTCTTAGCAGCTTCTTTATTTCTAAAGCCGCCGCCTCCCTCTGACTGGGTGGAACATCGGGGAGGCGCCTCAACTGAGGGGGTAGATTTATGAAGGGGACAGAGTAACCCCTGGATATTATTCGGTGCACCCAGCGCTCTGTCGTGATGGACTCCCAATGTGCTAGGTGTTCCGAGAAATGCCCACTGACTGCCTCCAGAGAGGAGCAGTCTGGCAACCCCTCAGGGTTGCTGCGCGGGTCGGATGGAAAAAGGTTCCCTCGACCCGAAATTCTTCGGCCCCCCCTCTGCCTCTGGGCCGGCATCCACCTTGTCCTCTCCTGCCTCTGAAGGACGAAGGGTCCGGATCGCAACGGGACTGCTGAGATTTCCGGAACCACATCATCTTTTGTCCTCTCTTGTTCCTGGAAAAGAACCTTTGAGGAGCTGAGAAGCGGATTCCGACAGCAGACAGTGTGTATTCCTGTCTTTCTCGCTCTGAAGCAGCGTATCACGGACGGTCTTGCCAAACAGTGTAGAATCGTCAAAGGGAACGTTCGCGAAGGACACCTTGTGACGCAAAGTCGGAGCCAGGCATGATGCCGTAAGGCGATGCCTGCTCCGCTAGCTCTAACTGCCCCCTCCGTGGCATGGGAGAGAAGCCGCATAGATGTGTTGGATAATGATTTTAGAGTGCCATGTGAGCAGAGAATGTTAGTTTGTCCTCGGCCGGCATGGACTCCGGGGGAGACCCAGTGTACTCTTACTAGATCCCGCTGAAGCCTAATCACGTGTGCCAAGTAATTCAGTGCCCTTATGGAAAAGGTGGCTGAAGCAAACATCTGCTTTCTGATGCGATCCATCATCCGAGACTTCTTGTCGGGAGGATGGACCAAGGAACTATCCTGCGCCAGTTCCTTCTTGGTGGCAGCCGCCACCACCATGGCATTTATCGGGGAACCTTTACTCCACGCTGTCTTGTCTGTCGGGGGACTAAGGATCTTATTTGGTCTCCTGGGGATTGACTCTACAGTGTCCGGCTCCTTCCACGCCCTGGTAGTAATTAAGTCTACTAGGGGGTCGGCTGGAGGGGATACACAAGAGGTAGACAGGCCTGCGTCAAACGCCTCCAGAAACACTGACATCCCTAGGAAGGTTTCTGGGCTGACCACATCCTAGGAAAGTTTCTGGGCTGACCACCCCCCTCTAATGCGCAGTATCTCCATAATGTCTCCAAAGGAGACATCCTCGGAGGGTGATCTGGGGGAACCTTCCCCTTCCTCCAAGTCAGTGTCTTCCATGAGGGACTCTGAGGAGTCCAAGTGCCTCCTCTTACACTTTCGTTTGTGAGGGACCTCCTCGGCGGGACTGTCCGAGGAGGGCTCACCAATGGGATCATGCTCCTCTACAGAAACTAGCTGGGGAATAGACGCAGGCTGTCCTTGGGGCCGGATGATGGAAGACAGGCCCATCTGTGAGGGAATGGCGGGTAGATCCGTAGCACGAGCCGGGGACCTCGAATCCCTCAAGAGGACCCTCTCCACCACGTCGAAAGTCGAAGGTGAACTACTCTCCCTGGGATCAGAAAGCAGCCCCCTCGGATCAGACGTGTGGATTGGCGCCAGAACTGAAGCGATCGGACCCGAAAGGGAAGTGTGCTCAGACCGCATAGGAGCCGAAGACACACTCATCCCTCCAGATCAGAGGCTCGGCTCATGGCCCCGAGAGCTCGGATCTGAAAAGGGACCCGATAAATTCAAAGGTAAGGCCGGCGAAGTAGCGATTACTATCTGTACCGACTCTCCGGCTCCGAAATCCGATAATGGATCGGAGAAGGAGCAATGGGGGCAAAGAAGGGGGCCGAGCTCCCCCCCGGAGGGGAGGGGAGGCAAGAGCACTCTCATCTGCATCTGGGCCTGAAGGAAGCAACGCATCATCCGGTCCATGTCAGTGTCAGAAAGGCTTCTTGTAGACCTAGAAGAGGCCGCCGAGGCTGGCCGGGAAGACCGCCTCGACGACCTCGAAGGTGGCCGGGGCTCCTCCGGCGAGAAATGTGGGGAATGGAGCAGAGAGGTTAGGAGCCAGGAACCTTCAAGGGAGAATAGAGCTGCTTAGCCGGCGGGGCTGAGTCGGCCCGCCGCTTTTGGCTCCTATGCCTCTCTCTGTCTCTCTCTTCTCTTTCTTTCTAGGGTCCCTCTCTCCCTGGAACACAGTGGGAGGTTGAGTCCCAGCCAGGGGAGCAGGAACCATTGGCTGAACAGCCGCAGCCACGACTGGCGCCACTGAGGGAGAGAAGGAAGAAGTAGAATCCGCGGGTAAAAGGCCCGCTAAGATTAACTTGTTCCTCCCGTCTCTCAAAGCCCGGGGGTTAAAGGTGGCACATATCTGGCAGCCTGATGTCAAATGTGCAACCCCCAGGCAAAGAACGCACGGAGTGTGGCCATCGGCTGGGGACAGCTTATGGCCACACTCAGAGCATTTGGAAAAGATGGCCTTAGGGCCTTCGGCCATGACTACCACAATCACACTCCCTAACACACAGATAAGGGGAAGGGGAATACACGAAAGTTAAATTAAACTAAACTAGTCTAAGGGTCAACTATCACACACACACTTTTTAAACTGGTAAAAAGGTAGAGAAAATTGTGCTTCATGAATTAACAGCAAAACAGTACCCCTATGCATAAAGGTGGGCTATCTACAAACTCTGGAAACTATAGACCCACAAGTCTTACTAGGCTCGGATGCAAAGCCATGGAAATCATGGACATGATCAATAATGACAGGAATTCACTGGGCCCCAACCCAATTTTGTTTCAAGGATAGCCATGCCTACTCAACCTGGTGGACATCTGAGGTCATCAAAGCAATGGTTGAGGGCACAAGTCACACTGCCTACCTTGACCTAGAGAAGGCATCTGGACAATGCCTCACTTGGGCATTACTGACAAACAAGAAGTTGGGTATAAACCTTTATTCCACTATGTGGATACCCAGCTGGCTCGCAAACAGGACCCAAGTTAGAATTAATAAGTCCACCTCTACAAACAGGCCTGTTCACAAGTAGAGTCCCTCGTGGATCAATCCTGGGATGACTTTTTGGCATTCACTTCTCTGCAATCAAGGCCAATGTCAGTGGCCGCTGGCTGATAATTTAGAATCCCCTGACAATGTTCTCCAGGAAGGACTGACAAATAACTGGCATCAGAGCCACAGACCAACTAAATGCCAAGAAGTGCTTAATAGTATCCTTCAGAAGTCACCTACCCCTGATGACTATAATATTGACACACTAACAGTTGACCCAATAGTCTCGTACTTGGGGACACAGTAATCTAGCCTTTGACAATAGTGTGTATACAGCAGTGAGAAAATCATTCTATGTTGTGCAACGTACAGACAAAAGGTATGGCATTTAGGTCCTAGAAGTCATTGTTCCACTGCACTCAGCATTCAGACCCATCAATGAGTACAATTCCCCCCTTATGTATCTAACCTGGCACATCCAACAATCAGGATGTCCACAGAGGCTCCTCACTAAAAGAATACAGGGCATAAATAAAATGTCTTATGCGGACCACCTCAAGGACCTATTCCTGTATTCTGTCTCCTACAGGCTATTAAGGGGATATCGATGCCTGGCACAGAATGCATTGTCAAATTCCACTCTGATAGACGACCTTCATATCTGCAAAACAGCACCAGAATTACCCATTCTAGACAAAACTTGCCTGTGATAAATATGACCTGCTGGAGAAACAAGTATGTACCCCAGAGACTGTCCCTTCTCTGGATCAGGCTCCCCATTCATGTGAAGCAGAGTTCCTCCCCAAATCAATTCAAGTGCAACTTGGACAACTGGGCGAGGAACAAAAATTCATCCCAGGTGTGGTACCTGTTTCTCTACTGGACACAGGCAGTCTTGTAAATGGTTGATCTCCCAAGCCCCTGTTTACACCTATTAAAACGTATGCGAACTTGTCAGAGATTTTTGAAGCATGAATAGGCTTATAATGCCCCCTGTGGTAGTTAGCCTAGTAAACACCTATGAGCCTATGTGGGACTGAATATTCAAGGTCCAGAAGGCCAAGGCTGCTTAAGTGTATACTTTTATCCACCAAGCCAAACAATTTGCTTTCAACAGGATTTTGCCCCAAGAATTGCACAGCAAGTAGGACTGCTCTCTCACAAAGGGGCTCTTTGATTTAGTTCTTGGGCGAGGTGCCTTTTGTGTGAAGTGGGCATACCTTGCTTGTGTTCACAAGGGTTCTCTGAGTTATCCAGTTTCCTCCCACACCCCAAAACTAGTGACAGGTTTCCTGGGGACTCTAAAGTGTCCATTGCTGTGAGGGCAGTGTGGGTATTTGATATGGAAGAAAGCAATTATTGTGATAACCCTCCCTGCCAAGGATAGCGGACATCTGGCTAGTACACAAAACCTTTGAGTACCTTACTCACACACCATGCATCTAATCCAAGCAACTGAACTTACTAGTATAAGGACAAATGGGTGCCAGACTGTAGGGCTTTCTTGCTCTAAAGAGGGAGTCTGAAGTCTAATATTCTAGAAAAATATGACTTGCCAAAGAGTTGCATCTCAAATATATGCCAGGGACACCATCACAGTGAGGGGAAGACAAGAAAATAAAAGGGGGAAGGAGGGGAGGCTATTAGCACTGCAGTGATCTAGTTGAACATCTGCTGTGTTAAGTTGATTTACACATCTATGCTATTTACATGACTAGATCACTGTTGGAATCACCGAAACCTCTTGCATTCTATAGAACCTGTCAAGTTTCCCTGGTGTGGGAAGTTGGGAGTGTGGATATACAAAAGACACTAGGAAGGTGCCCTCAAGTACTAGATTCCCCACTGTGGGCTTAGGCTCCTCCAAGTACAGGAAACTTAAGTATTTCTTCTTTCAAACATTTCCTTGGTCTTCCATTTAAAGTGGTTTCTCTATGGGTTTCTTGTAGAGAACCCAACAAAATGGGGCCTTCATGTAAATCAGACTGTTGGAGAACTGGGATGCCAAAACTACAGCAACATCCTCTCTCCCTGGAGAATGAACTGGGTTCTGCAACCTGTCCCTCTTCCTATCTTAATTCAGGGGTGAAGGTAATGGGGATTTGCTATTGCCCTCAAATCCTAAAATTTTTTTCATCAAGCATTTAAAAACCCATGGATAAACATGTAATGGGAACTCTCTCCCTCCTGCAAAGAGACCACACCAGAAAGTCCAACTTGCCCAGGGAAATGTACTTTTTGCAGGTTCAAGAAAATACTTCTCAAATCCCATCTGTTCATCACCTTGCATTCCTTTTGTTCATTCCCTCTTGCGCTTTTCAAGTATTAAAATTATGTACTCACCATAACTATAAATCTGTGTTGCCCTAATGTTGAAGAATGAAAATGGGCATCGGATCTGGCCTCATATGCAACTCTGCCACATATACTAGATTATTGGATCCAACTCGGCTCCTCCCTCTACCCATACTGTCCCAGTCAGCTAGCAGTACCTCAGATTAAGTTTGCTGCCATAAGATCTAGATCATAAGATAGTGCAAAAGGAAATGGCAGAAGAGCTGGGGCTCAAACCTGGAACCAAAGGTTCCACAATACTCACAAGGCCACTCCAGTAGATGAAAGGAAGGGGGAAGGAGGGTAGGGAGTTGAGGAAGAAAATGAACACAGATGCATAGTTATGGTAAACACTTAACTTTAATATCTGTTGTCCTTCTCATTCATTCCGCAATTTTTGGGACAAAGTCCCCAAGCTATGTGAATCTTGAGAGGCCCTCATATTTCAGAAAAATGCAGAAC
This sequence comes from Protopterus annectens, assembly GCF_019279795.1. Taxonomy (NCBI): domain Eukaryota; kingdom Metazoa; phylum Chordata; order Ceratodontiformes; family Protopteridae; genus Protopterus; species Protopterus annectens. The sequence goes on along the minus strand of NC_056739.1, from coordinate 1,686,916,865 downwards.
CAAAAGTTCTCTACAAACTAGACTTGACCTCCAGAAATTTTCTTCTTTCGGCTTTTCCCGGTTAGGGGTCGCCACAGAGGATCACCTGTCCGCTCATAATTGGCAGTGGTGTTTTTACAGTGTGAAGTTGCCAGGCTGGAGGCCAACCTTCCACAGGAGGCGCACACATGCACACGCTCACACCTAGGGCAATTTAGAGTGTCCAATCCACCTACAGCACGTCTTTGGGATGTGGGAGGAAACAGGAGGAAACCCATGCGACCACGGAGGACATGCAGACTCCGCACAGAAGGCACCCCAGTCGAGGATCGAACCAGAGAACCTCTTGCTGTGAGGCGCCAGCGCTAACTGCTGCACCACCCTGGCCGCCCATCTGACCTCCAGAGGTAATGAGCAATAAAGATAGGAGCATTAGACCAGGTAGCTGCTGCTCAAATGTCATCAAGGGAATTTCTAGACAAAAAGGCAGAAGGGATTGCCATGGATCTAGTAGAATGTGCTTTAGCAGGCTTTGATAGGGAGAGGCCTTACAGAGTACAAAAGAAATGCAATCAGTAACCCATTTGGCCAGGGTAACTTTAGAAACTGGTGATCCCAATTTGTTCCATGAGAAAAACACAGCTGTTTCAATTTTCTGAAATTTCGTTTTGTTTAGATAAAAAAGTGTAGTTGTCTGTAACATGTACTCTCGCTTACTTAAAAAAATAGGAAAGACAAGCAAATTTATAATCGATTCAGATGCTACTTTCCGTAGGAAGGATAGATTTGCTCTTAAAGTGACCCTGTCTGTGGAAAAATAATGCAAAGTGATTTGAAGATAGAGCCTGGAGTTCAGAAATTCACCTTTTAAGATGTAATGGCTACTACGAATGCTGTTTTTCCAAGACAGAAATTTTTAAGTCAGACTTAGCTGGTGATTCAAAGGACTGTTGGGTCAACCCTTGAGAATGACAAATTCCAAGCAGGTGATGGGTCTTTCACTGGAGGTCTAAGAAGGTGCCTTTTAGAAAAGCCTCGCACAATCTGGTAAAAGCTGAAGAGGAAGCATTTTCTCCTGAGTAAAAATGAAATATAGCTAACTGTACTTTGACTGTAGAAAAACTAGCATCTTCTTAAAAAATATACGTTAAAAATTCTGCAACCACAGGTATAGATGCAGTGAAAGGATCAATTTCCTTCCAAACAGCCCAAATTGAGAATCTTTTCCATTTACTCCTATGGACCTTTGTTGTGGAAGCCTTCTGGAAAGAAAGCCGTATTTGGACTAGAGAGGAAAGCCTGGGCTATTTAGCTATTAATGGAATTGGAGAAACCACGTGGTTAGTTTGAGATCTGGAATATTTTATTTATTTATTTATTTTACATTTGTTGACCGGGCTAGTCCAACTGGATACATATCCTTTTTCAGTAGAGGCCCGGGGAGAAAAGCTCCCAATTTCGGAACATAATAACAATGCAAATAAGCATAACAATAAAAATAACAATACAATACGAAAAAAAGACATAGTGAAACCACAGAAACAAGGAGACATCAATATGTATCAGCTAGATTGTTTGCACGTACATTTTGTTTGTTTGTCCACTTAACATGTGTGCAATTAAGGAAGTAAAAATTACAATACAAGCTCTTAAAAGGGAGATGAGAGAAGAGGGGCTATGGGGCGTATTGGATTTAATCAGGGTTTAGACATGGGCATAACCATTGGGACTTGAGTATTGCTCGGAGATGAGTTTTGTATAGGTTAAGGGAAGTCATGAGTCTAAGGCTGTTTGGGAGTGAGTTCCATTGCTTCCCAATAGAGTTAGCATAAAGAGCATCACCTCCCACATTGTTTGATTTGATAGTCATTACCTGGTTACTGTTTGCAGATCGAAGGCAGCTTAAGTTGGAGTAAGGGGTCAGGATTTTGGACAGGGCAGGGTATTATCGGGTTGATTAATAATTTTAAAAGCTTCATTAGTTGATTAAATTTGAGGAGATTAGGTAGTTCAAGCCAGTCCAGTTTCTTTAGGTTGACGCAATGGTGGGTCCGATAGGATGTTCCTGTGACAAATCTGGCAATATGATGGTAGGTAGTGGAGAGGTTGTTAAGCTCACGTTTATTGAGGAAGGAGAATATTGGGGAGGCATATAATAGTGTGGAGAGGAGATGAGTACGTGCAATGGTTAGTTTTGCATGGGGAGTAAGACAGTTCCTGATTCTATACATTGAGCCTAATTTTTTATTAACTGACTTAATGGTTTGGGCAATGTGCATGTCAAATTTGAGCTTATGGTCAATTGTGATGCCTAATAGTTTCGTGTGGGAGACGGGCTCTATGATGGTGCCATTAATGGATTCAACAAAGAAGGTCCTATGATTCACAGGGGGAGGTTCCTGAGCTATGGGAGTTGTTGTCGAGGGGAGGAAGAGAAGTAACTTGGTTTTAGTTGGGTTTAGGATGAGTTTCAGGTCAGAGAACCATTTTTCGACTGTGGCAAAACATTGTTGGGTGGCTGCTTGGAGTTTCTGAAGAGAGAGGTCGGAGCAGATCAGGGTGGAGTCATCTGCATATTGAATGCAGGTGGCTGTGGGGATAACAGAGTACAGATCATTTATAAAACAGAGAAAAGAAGGGGACCAAGAATGGAGCCCTGAGGAACCCCAATGTTATTAGGCAGCAGTTGGGATAGACTATTTTGCCATTGGACTGCTTGTTGCCGGTCAGCTAGGTAGTCCTTAAACCAGTTTAGTGCTGATTTGTCAAGATGAAGGGTTTGCAGGGTGTGGAGCAATAATTGGTGGTTGACCATGTCGAAAGCTTTTGACAAGTCAAGAAAGAGAGCAGAGGATATAAGTTTCTTGTTGCGGTTGCTATTAATTGAGTCAACAAAGGAGAGGAGAGCACTGGTCGTACTGTGATGGGGCGGAAGCCATGCTGGGTAATAGAAAGAAGATTATTGATGGTGAGGTAGTGAAGGAATTGTTTGTGAACACACCGTTCCAATATCTTAGCCAGAGGAGACAGTATTGCGATAGGCCTGTAGTTGGAGGTTTCCTTAGAGGACCCTCCCTTATGCAGTGGGATGATGTAAGAAGTTTTCCAAATTGAGGGGATGGTGGCCTCAGATAAAGACCTATTAATCAATATTGATATGGGATAGGCAATGGCATCCGATGCTAATTGTAAGTGTTCTGCTGGGAGGCGATCGGCCGCAAGGGTGGACGGTTTCAGTTTTTTTAATAGGGTACGAATATAGGAGGTAGATACTGTTTGGAGTTTAAAGGAGATAGAAGATGAGTCATGAGGCTGGGTTAAGAGTGAAGAGGAATTAGGTAGATGATTGGCTAGGGACTGGATAGTCTCAGTGAAAAAAGTGTTAAAGGTATTGGCAACATCCTCTGGATGTTTGTTAGTGAGTTGGTCGGGCGTTGGGGTAGTAGATTTGCCTGGGTGGAGGAGGTTATTAAATGCAGCCCAGAACTTTTTGGGTTAGACTGATGTTTGTCCTGGAGATGGCAGAAGTAGTGTTTTTTGTCTCTAGCAACGTCAGATTTCGTGGAGTTTCTCAGCTGTTGAAATTTAATACGGTTTAGGGGAGTTTTGGTTGTTCTCCAAATTTTCCAAGCATGGTCACGGAGTTTAATTTTATCTTTGGTTTCTTTTGAAAGCCAGGGAGCTATACGGTCTTTGGTTCTAATTAGGCGGGTTGGGGCATGGGAATCAAGAATGTTTAGAAATGTGTCATTGAAGTATGACACACATTCTGCTAAGGGAAGGATATATAGGGACGACCAATTGCAGACTTTTAGTTCTGCTAGGAATAGTTCATGGTTAAACTTTTTCTTATTTCTGATAAGCTTGTAGATGGGTGACTTGGAAAAAGCAAATTTGTGCTTTATAATATAAGTGATAAGGTGATCACTAAGGTCATTGGGGAGGGTGCGGTGGTATAGTTGTTCTGATCTTTATTGATAAGTATCCAGTCAATCATACTCTCTTTTTGATGTGTGTTGCCAATTCTGGTTGGAGATGAGATTATTTGGGAGAAGCCGATAGATTAATTGGGTGGGGATTTGTCTCAGAGGAGTAGGGGACCAATCAATGTTAAAGTCCCCTAGTATAATGGTTTCTTGAGGGTAGTTGTTGGCCAACCAACATAAGGTTTGCTCTAGGTTATCTATATTCTTCCCTGGTGGGATATAGATAACTACCAGGTTGATACATTTTTGGGAGTTTATGCAAATCTTTAGTGCAAGCAGTTCAATATTAGAGACCTGAGGGGGATGCAGAGGGTTCTTAGTGATGTTTAGTCTGTTCTTATACATGACAGCTATTCCCCCGCCCTTTCTAGTTATTCTATCTTTCCTTAGTATGTTATAACCCGGTGGGAGAATTTCTTCATCCTTCGTGGCGGGTTTCAGCCATGTTTCAGAGAGACACATGATGTCTGGGGAATGGGTAGCTATCAAAGCATGTAAGCTGTGTACTTTATTGTTAATGCTTCTCAGGTTGAGGTGAAGGGTAAGGAGGGAGGTATTAGGAGTATGAGGTAATATTGAGGTGCCAGAATCTGGATGAGTGGCAGGGCCTGGGTTGGGGTGAATATCTCCATTTTGAGTAATACATTTTTTTAGGTAATCTAAGAATCTTTGCATTTTGACTAGTATTTTGAGGTTGGTTTTATGTTTGGATGATCGAGGGGAGTGGGGTCTAAGCTGTATACTATAAAGGCCTAGAGTTTTTGCGGGGTGAGGAGTAGAAACTATAGGGTTGGGAGGAAGGTGCAAGTAAGTGGTCGTGCCGGCCTTGGGGAAAGATATTCCTAATAGAGTTTGGTGTTCATAGCGTGTTAAAAGGTAGGGGATAAGAAGAAGTAAAAGTATTGTCGTAATGATGGAATACATGGTTTTGCTCATGGTAAAGAGCAAGTAATAAGTTGTGGGAGTGTTTGGGATATAGAGGGCTGATTAAACAAGGGAGGAGGAGTTGTTAAACTAGTGACAGCTGTGATTGGAAGGGAGGAAAGTGGGATGGTCTGTCTATCTCTATAAATCTGGAGGTAGTGGGGGCGGGTGGGATAAGGGGGCAGGGTGGGGAGCAGAGCGAGCCCGAGCGAAGCGAGGGCGAAGCGGAGCGGGGAATACACCTTTCCAAAACCTGCTTGGAAGTAGCAGGGTCTTAGAGGCAGCTGGGTAAGAGTATAAGGTTAATGTTTATTTTTTTTGTTTTCCAATTACTGGAACCTGGTGTTATAGTAGCCTTAGATACAAGTATTTCTACGGGTACTGTTAAGTTATCTGCCTGCAGAACGCTTTCCAGGGGAGGAAAACTATAGGAAGGGTAAAGCTGTACCCTAAAGTTCTTTCCAGTTACTGGAGGTTAAAGGCATGGGATTGTGCATTCGCACGATGGTAGGGCACATGCGGAGTCAGCGTCCGGTATCAGGGAGCCACGCGATGGTATTTTAGAGTGGGGGGTTCCTAGGAAATGAAGGAGATAAAGCACATTAAATAAGCAGTTTTAGTTAAGCAGTATAGATACAGTAGCTTGTAGTTTAATACATCCGAAGCTAAGTAGCAAGTTCTAGTGGTGTAAGCTAGGTTAAGTTAAGCAGTCTAGATGAGGCATAAATAATATTCCGTCCCTTGCACCAACAAGTAAAATAAGTCACTAGTAATGTCCTGTTATGTAATCAAACACATGTATAAAAAGCGCACTGGCCCTGATAGCACAAGTCTACTAAAATCTATAACCAATGGTATCATTTGGTATAGCTTTAGGCAACAGGATAATGTAGGTAAGCATACTCTGCAGATGTTAGATATACACTGTAATATCAGAATAAAACAATCCTATTTTTAAGCTGTAGTAAGCGATCTCTCCAACTAAATGAACACAACGCTAGGAACACCCATAGCATAAAGAAAACAATTAAAACATCAGTATGGCTAGTAATAGGAAGAGCCTATGGCTCAGTGAGAGAGTTCCAGTATATTATAAGCACGGTGCAGAACAAGTAATAATAGTTTGATACAACATGAGCGACAGTTACAGCATCATTCTATAAGCCGCTAGATGAATCGGCACTCTACCAGAGAGGCGATTCTAGTACTAAACAGCAGCAGAAACACTTTAACATTCAAAGCAGGTTAAATCGAGTTGTTTTACCTTCCCGAAAGGAGAGTCGTCCAGGCAGGGGGACAGAACAGTACCAGCAGGAGTAAAAGATGGCGGTTTCTGGCGGGGAATATGAAAACTCCCTGACGTCAGAACACCGCTGGGAGTACACCTTTCCAAAACCTGCTTGGAAGTAGCAGGGTCTTAGAGGCAGCTGGGTAAGAGTATAAGGTTAATGTTTATTTTTTTTGTTTTCCAATTACTGGAACCTGGTGTTATAGTAGCCTTAGATACAAGTATTTCTACGGGTACTGTTAAGTTATCTGCCTGCAGAACGCTTTCCAGGGGAGGAAAACTATAGGATGGGTAAAGCTGTACCCTAAAGTTCTTTCCAGTTACTGGAGGTTAAAGGCATGGGATTGTGCATTCGCACGATGGTAGGGCACATGCGGAGTCAGCGTCCGGTATCAGGGAGCCACGCGATGGTATTTTAGAGTGGGGGGTTCCCTAAAGTTCTTTCCAGTTACTGGAGGTTAAAGGCATGGGATTGTGCATTCGCACGATGGTAGGGCACATGCGGAGTCAGCGTCCGGTATCAGGATGCTTCATCCTGGAGGGATGCGAGAGAAGGTCTGGACTTGGGTCCAGTATCCATGGAGGATATAAAAGATGAGACCAAATGAAGGGGAACCACACTTGGCAAAGCCAAAAGGGGGGTAAGGAGGATAACACAGCTCATCAACCAAAGTGCTTTCTGTAAGAATTTTGGAATTAGATTTAGTGGGGGATAAGCATAAAGGAGGCTGGAGGGCAAAACATGGACTAAAGCATCTGTCAGTGACTCCTCCGGAGGAGGGATCATGGTAAAGAACCTGCTACACTTGTGGGGAGATGCAGAGAGATTGCAGCAAGGTTGGCTTCAGCGACAGAAAATCCTCTCTGCCACTGATTGAGACACCACTCGTGAGGCATCGAAATGGACCTGCTGAATTTTCTGCTAATATGTTAGATTTCCCCAGTATGTGCATTGCCATAAGAAAGCGGTTGGAAGAGATTGCCCACTGCAACACGCTCAATGCCACTGAAAAAGGGGATAAGATCTGGTTCCCACCATGTCTGTTTGTACTCTGGTTCCTAGAGGAAGAACACCTTGAAAGGCCTGCAACGTTAGTGGGACTGCTCTCATCTTTAAGACATTGATATGCAAATTGGTCTGGGGGGTACAAGTGTCTTGGACAGTCAGACCCAAGAAATGACCCCCCCCCACTGGGAGGCATCTGTGGTGAAAGAGGAGGATGGCTTAAGGTACACTGTGTCCGACTGTTGGTGGATTCAAAGATGATCTTGCAAACTCAAATGAGTTTGACTGGGAATGACAAAGGATGATGCAGAATAGACCAATGAACAGCTAAAGTTCCCTGGAGAACACAAACAGTCCATTGGAACTAAGGTTATGGCACTGCCATCGAGCATACAGTATGAAGGATAAGGGTGAACAAGAATTTGCTGTCCCTGAGACTTGACTGTGCCCACACGATGTAAAGGAAGACAGGCTGACTTGCTGTGTTCAACTGGGCACCTATAAACTCCAGGCTCTGTACAGGTTGTAGATGAGATTTGGAGTGTTCATTGAAACACCTAGCCTTTGGCAAAGCTGGAGCAAATAATCCCTGGACTGCTCTAGAAGATACTTGTTTGGGGAGGTGAGGAGCCACTCATTTACATATGGAAACTCCCAGAATCCCAGCAGTCTCAGGTGAGCTGCTTTCACTGCCATGCTCTTGGTAAACACCCTGAGGCCTTGTGGTGAGACCAAAACGGCAAAGCTCTGAGCTGATAGTGATTGCCCCCCAGCCAAAAGCACAGAAATCTTTAGGATTGTCTGTTAATCCTGATGTGATTGTACATGTCCTGAAGATAGACTGAGCACATCCAATCATCCTTGCATAAAAAAGGCAGAATGGACTGAACAGTTACTTCTTCATAAATTGGCTCAGTTTGCATAGATCCTGAATTGTTCTCAGATTTTTGGTGCGCTTGTGCACTAAAAAGAAATAAGAAGTTATGTACTCACCATAACGTTCCATCTGAGTAGGTATCTTCATTTGTCTGCAACCTTTGGGATACGGATCCGATCTCGGATCCGAGCCGGCAACTTCTACCACAGCATAGATCCGAGCTCCTAGCTCCTCCCTTTACCCATAATCCCCTGCCTACCCTGACTGACCTCAGATCAAGTTTGCCCCATAGCACAGCTGATAAGTGTCCCAAAGGGAACAGATGCTAAGAACCTCAAGAACGATCATTTTGGTCAGGGGGAAGGAGGGGGGGATGGTTGCAGACAAATGAAGATACCTACTCAGATGGAACGTTATGGTGAGTACATAACTTCTTAATCTGAAGTAGGAACTTCATTTGTCAGCAACCTTTGGGACAGAGTCCCCAGCTACCTAAATCTTGGGTGGCCTTCATGGAAGGATATTCCAGAGCACCGCAGAGCCAAAGGACGCCCTACCTTGGGAGACCACATCTATTTTATAGTGGCTGATAAAGGTGTGAGATGAAGCCCAAGTGGCTGCGGAACAAATGTCATCCAAGGGAACCCTAAGCTTGAAAGGCCGCCGATGTGGCAACGGCCCTAGTAGAATGAGCATGGATTCCTTGCGGTGCAGGCCTTCCTGAGCTCTGATATGCTAAGAGAATACAACTAGAGATCCATCGAGAGAGAGAAACTTTAGAAACTGGCTTTCTGAAATTACTTTTGGCAAAGGAGATAAACAACTGATCGGATTGCCTATGATCAGCAGTTCTATGAATATAAAAACGTAGTTGTCTGTGTACGTCTAAGGAATGCAGCTTGTACTATCCTTTGTTTTGAAAGTTGGGGAAAAACACTGGGAGATTGATAGATTGATTAATGTTCGCTTCTGAAGATACCTTAGGTAGGAAGGACGGATTGATCCTGAGGTAAACCCTATCCGGGCGAAAGACCAAATATGGTGGTTTGACACAAAGAGCTTGCAATTCCGATACTTTTTTGGCTGAAGTTATGGCCACCAAAAAGGCAGTCTTCCAAGAGAGAAATTTGAGATCAACAGTGGCCGCCGGTTCGAAAGGGGGACCAGTCAAGGCCTGTAAGACTAGGGATAAATCCCATGGAGGTACCACCTCTTTGACTGGAGGCCTAAGGAGGAAGGTACCTTTGAGGAAGGTCTTACACAGTTTGGAAGTGATGAGGGCCAGACTCTTGCCCCACGTGATGGTATGAGATTGCTGCAAGTTGTACCTTGACTGTGGAAGAACTAGCCCCCTGGTGAAAGAGAGAGGTTAGAAAATCTAGAACCAATGCTATCGGGGCCGTAAAAGGGTCTAAACGACGGTGTTCTGCCCAGATGGAGAAGCGTTTCCACTTACTCCGATAAACCTTCCTGGTGGAAGGCTTGTGAGCTGCTACAAGAATGGCTTTGACAGGTGATGAGATCCCGGGAGTCCTTATGAGGAGTGGAACTGGAGCAGCCAAGCAGTCAGCTTGAGGTTGACCAGGTTCGGAGTCGGAAGATCGAGAGGGTGAGAAATGAGATCCGGGGGGGATCCAGAATCCATGGTGGATACACTAGGTGAGACCATAGGCAAGGGAACCACGTCTGACGAGGCCAGAATGGGGCAACGAGGATCATCTTGCTCCCCAACGGACTGGCTTTCTGCAATAATTTCAACATCAGGGGAAGAGGAGGGTAAGCATAAAGCAGACCGGGAGGCCAAGCATGAACTAGAGTCTCTCTCGGGGACTCCCCCGGAGGGGGGATCAGAGCGAAGTAATCGTTGCATTTGGTGTTCGAAGGAGAGGCAAAAAGATCGCAACAAGGTTGCCCCCATCGGGCAAATACTTGCTCTGCAACTCGAGGGTTGAGAGACCATTCGTAAGGAGTCAGGATAGTACGACTGAGCCTGTCCGCTAGAATGTTGGACCGTCCCGGAATGTGCGTTGCTATGAGAAAGCAAAGCGGTTGGTGGAAATCGCCCATTCCCACACTCTCATGGCCTCGCGGCAAAGGGGGTAAGACCTGGTTCCCCCCTGTTTGTTGATGTACCAGACGACTGACATGTTGTCTGTCTGTACTGTAATCATCCCTACCGGGAGAGAGCTGTGAAGTGCCTGCAACGTCAAAAGCACCGCCCTCATCTCTAGGACGTTGATATGCAAAGAAGTCTCTACGTCATTCCACGTGCCTTGGACTGTCCTGCCTGAAAAATGCCCCCCCCACCCCAGGCGAGAAGCGTCCGTGGTCACTGTCGACTGGCGGTGGTAGTGAGGGACGTCCCGTGTGGAGATTGGGGTACTGGAGCCACCACACGAGCGACTTTCTGCAAACCTTGCTTAAGGAAATGGGATGAGACAGGGGGTTGCGAGACGGGGTCCATTGTACCTGGAGGGTCCAATGCAGGACCCTCATGTTCAACCGGGCCAATGGCAGCAGAGGGATTGCAGCCGCCACAGATCCTAAAGCCCTCAGGACCAATTCCGCCGAAGGAGTTTGCAATTGAAGGATGGCCTGCATGTGCAACATCAGGTTCCGAAGCCGATCTGGAGTCAAGAACGCAAGCATCTGTCTGGAATCCAGTCTCGCCCCTATAAAATCCAACACCTGTGTAGGGATCAGAGAGGATTTGGTCATGTTGATGGTTAATCCTAATAGTGGAGCCAGACTGAGGAAATAATCCCTGCATGAACAAAGTAGATGCCTTGTTGGGGCCGTAAGGAGCCAGTCGTCCACGTATGGAAATACCTGAATTCCCTGGAGTCTCAGGTGGGCCGCTATTATCACCAGGACTTTGGTGAACACCCTGGGGGCTGAGGTGAGGCCGAAGGGGAGGGCCCTGAATTGAAAGTGACTGGCTCCCAGCCGGAAGCGGAGAAACCTCCTGGAACGCCTGTCCACTAGAATCTGATAGTACGCATCCTTGAGGTCTATGGAGCACATCCAGTCGTCCTCCCGCAATAAGGGGAGGACGGATTGCAACGTGACCATTCGGAACTTTTCTTTGGGTACTGCCAGGTTTAGGAGAGAGAGGTCGAGGATGGACCTCAAGTCCCCCCGTCTTTTCTGGCACCAGAAAGAACCTGGAGTAAAACCCTGATCCGATTTGATCTGGGGGGACGGGCTGGATGGCTCTTTTTTGCAGAAGCTGCTGAATTTCTGCAGCAGCAGCCGCCTCCCTCTGACTGGGTGGCACGTCGGGGAGGCCTCTGATTCTGGGGGTTACGATAAAGGGAATTTGGTAACCTCTGGATATAATACGAAGCACCCAGCGATCCGTTATGGACTCCCACATTGCTAGGTGCCTCGAAAAACGCCCCCCCCCCGTCTGCCTCCAGAGTGGAGCAGCCGGGCAACCCCTCAGGGGTTCTGCGTGGGCCTCTCAGAGAACGGTTCTCTTGACCCAAAATTCCTGGGACCCCCTCTGCCTCTGGGGCGGCGTCCTCCCTGTCCTTCTCTGCCACGAGAGGACTGGTTGTCCTGAGCAGACTGGGATTGATGCGATTTTCGGAACCACATCTTCTTCTGACCCTTTTGGTTCTTGGAAAAGGACCTCTGGGGCGCAGAGAAGCGGACTCAGACGGCAAACAGTCTTCCCGTCTTTCTCGCTCTGGACAAGAGTGTTGCGAACGGTTTTGCCGAACAGTGCAGAACCATCAAAAGGGGCATTCGCGAATGACGCCTTAAAGGGTTCCGAGAAGTCACAGTGACGGAGCCAGGCCCGTCTCCTCATGACAAGCCCGACTCCGCCTGCTCTAGCGGCTCCCTCCGTAGCATGAGAACAGCCGCATAGAGGTGTTAGAAATAGAGCGGAGAGTGGCCATTCGGGAGGAGTACAGATCCTCGTCTCCCACCGACATGGACCCTGGGGGGGGGGGGGGGCAGCGTATTCCTCAATTAGATCCCGCTGCATCCGAATGAGGTGTGCCATGTAGTTCAAGGCCCTCAGAGAAGGTCGCTGAACTGAAGGCCCGCTTCCCAAGAAGGTCCATCGCGCGAGACTCCAAGCTCGGAGGATGAACTATGGGGGCTCTCCTGAGCCAACTCTTTCTTGGTGGCTGCAGCCACCAACATGGCATCCACAGGGGGACCTCTGCTCCAGTGTGATCTCTCTGCAGGGGGGGGGGGGCTCAAAATCGTGTCCGGGCGCTTGGGGATTGGCTCTACGGTGTCCGGTTCCTTCCAAGCCCTAATGGATATGAGATCCACCAAGGGGTCGGGTGGAGGGGACACCCAAGAGGTAGATGGTCCTGCCTCAAACACCTCAAGGAATACGGACTCATCAGAGGAATCCTTGGGAGCAGACCACCCACCCCTGATTTGAGCATTTCCATGATGACATCCTCGGGGGGGGGGGTGACCTAGGGGAGCTTTCCCCTTCATCTAAGTCCGTATCTTCTGTGAGACTCTCAGGAGAGTCTATGTGCCTCCTTTTGCACTTTGCCTTGTGAGGAACCTCCTCGGTGGGGCTGTCCGAGGAGTCCTCATGGGCTGTATCTTGTTCTACTGGAACTCCTAGAGACGCTGAGGTAGGCTGCCCAGAGGGCCGGATGAGGGGAGACAGGACCAGATGAGGAGTGCGGGAGGGAGCCGAAGCCAGGACCAGAGGCCTGGAAGCACTCGACAGTGCCCTCTCCACCGCAGCGAAAGCCGAGGGGGAGCCGCTCTGACGGATCCGAGACCGGACTCCCACTCGGATCCGAAGCGGGGATCGGAACCGGCACAGAGAACGTTGGATCCGAGGGACCAGTGGCTCCAACCAGGATGGAGCCGAAAGTACACCGAATCCCTCGGATCCGAAGCTCGGCCCACGGCTCCGAGAGGTCGAATCCGGCAAACCCGAGGGAGCCGTCGGAGCCGATGTGCCCAGCACGGTCGGCTCTGACCCACCCCCGGACCCAACGTGGCTCTGCTCCAAGCGCTCCGAACCCGGAATGTGGGACGGAGAAGGAGCATTAGGGGGCGAAAAAAGGGGTCGAGCTCCCCCCCGGGGGGGGGGGGGGGGAGGCAAGAGCACTCCCATCTGCATCTGGGCCTGGATGAATCTCCTCGTCATCCGGTCCATGTCCGCATCTGACATGCTAAAGGTGGACCTCGAAGAGGCCACTGAGGCCGACCTGGAGTGCCGGCTCGATGACCTCGACGGGGACCGGGTCACCTCCTCCTCGGGTCCCGGGGAGAAACAAGGGGATCGGATCTGAGGAGGAGGAGACCGAGAAGACCTGGACGGAAAAGCCCTCTTGGCGGGCGGGGTCAATGAAGAGTCCTCGGCCAGCCGCTTAAGGTGCTTCTCCCTCCACTTCTCTTTCCTGGGCGCCCTATCCTCCGGAGCCGAAGCGGGAGGTTGAGTCCCGGTCGGAGGAAGGGAGGCAGGAGTGATCGCTACCGGGGGGGGGGTAGCGGTCACCGAAGCACCGGAGGCTAAAGCAGAGTCTGGGGGTAAAAGGCCCGCCAGAACCAGCTTTGACCTTCGATCCTCAAGTGCCCTGGGGTTGAACGCCGCGCAAATTGCGCAACCCGAAGAGAGGTGTTCAACCCCAAGGCATCTAACGCACAGAGTGCGGCCATCAGCCGGTGAAAGCTTGTGACCACACTCGGTGCATTTAGAAAAAATGGCTTTAGGGGCCTCCGACATAAGTAAGCACACTCACTAGGACCCTACACTCAAGACACACACACACGCTACGACCAGCGGGGAGGGAGGAAAAAATTTAAATTAAAATTTAAGCTAAAATTAAGAAGTTTTAGCGTTAAGGGTAAACCTAACACGCACACACAACCACTCAATCAGAAGAAGAAAAAACTTTTTTTCTCACAAAATCGCCAAGAGCTCTGGAATCTAGCTGTTGCTTGAAGAGCGGCAAACTAGATCTGGGGTCAGTCAGGGTAGGCAGGGGATTATGGGTAAAGGGAGGAGCTAGGAGCTTGGATCTATGCTGTGGTAAAGTTGCCGGCTCGGATCCGAGATCGGATCCGTATCCCAAAGGTTGCTGACAAATGAAGTTCCTACTTCTGATCTTAAGTTCCAAATCATTTTTGTTCTTGTGGGACCTCCTGGATAACTTTTCTGGCACGTTTTTAATCTTCTGAGCTGCAACTTCTCTCTGGATGGGATGTCAGGAAGCCACCTCCTCCTTTTGTTTGGGGGAATCTGGAAAATGGCATGAAAGCCCCTGGATATTATTTTTGACACCCAATAATCTTTTATTCTAGGAAGCCCAGATGTCTGGGTGCAAATAAGTGCCCCCAAATGCCTCCAGAGGTGGGCAGACACAGTCAACCCCTCAAGAGCACTGAAAGGGTTTATCTGAAAAAATCTCAAACCCTGGTTTTGTGGAACTCCCCAGTTGAGAGTACAGCATCTTCCATTTGAACTACTCCTTCTGCCTCTGGAGTTGTCCCCGTGTGAATCCTTGAAAGATCCCTGGGACTTATGGAACCACATTTTCTTGCCTCCCCTGATTCCAGGAAAAAGCATTGTTGAGGTGTAGAAAAGGGAATCTCTACAGCAGACGGGGTTTTTCAGCCTTAACTCTGGGAAAGCATTTCACAGTAGGGCCAAACAAAGATGTTCCATCAAAAAGAGCATTGATGAAAGACGACTTGAAGGCTCAGCAAAGACACAAACACATCCGGGCATGTCTCCTAATGGCTATGCCTGAATCAGCAGCCCATGAAGCACCCTTCGCAACAATGGATATTAACCTCATGGACACATTGGAAATGGAAAATATAGAGTGGCAAGCTGTGAAGAGGACCTCTTAGCCCTCCACGGACATGAACTCAGAGGGATTTGGAGCATTCCTTAATCAAATCCCTTTGTAGTCTTGTGAAGTGTGACAAGTACTTCAGAGACCTCAAGTCAAAGGTCACGGAAGGAAACTGGCACTTTCCAAACCTGTCCAATGCCGTGGTCTCTCTCTCTCTCTGAAGAATGGACTGAAGCTCTGCTCCACTAGCTCCGTTTAAGTGGCTGCCGGCACAACCATAGCATTAACAGGAACACCTTTGCTCCACTGAGGTCTGTGCTTAGTCCGTGCCAAAATTTTATCTGGGCACTGGGGAAGCAGATTCAACAAAATCTTGTTCCTTCCACCCCCTGTGAGAGAATAAAATTGATAAGCTCATCTAGCGGGGGAGTCACCCAAGATGTAGATGGGCTAGACTCAAAAGCTTCCAGAAAAAAACAACTTCTCTGGGTAGGGAACATCTGAAGACCATCCACCATCTTAAGGATTTCTAGGTCATCTCCTAAAGAGATGCCATCTGGTGGAGATGTGTGAACCCTTCCCCTTCACTGAACTCAGCATTTTCAGTGAGATATTCTAGAGCAGAACATGTGCATGCCGTTTCCATGTTCTCTTTTGGTGAATCTCTTCAGTGGTAAGGTCTGGAGAAGTATCTGAAGAGAGGGTAAGTTCCTCGATGGGGACTGTCTAGACACTAGATGGTACCAGCTGGCTGTCCCTGTGAAGTAGGCCTGACAGGATTAGAGCTTGGGCCTGAAGGAAGACAGAGAGATGTAGGGTCAAAGGATGGGAGAGTAAATTGACACTATCAAGAGAAATCTCACTCATTACAATGAAGGCAAATGGACCAGGAAAACCCATGGCTGGCACACTGGTGCTGGAACCACTGAAGCTACAAAGCCCAGACCCTGCCCAGATCCATGCCTTGAGGAAGGAGTCAGACCAGAGATGATCAACACCAAAAGTTCTGATAACATTGGAGTGGAACCAATCCCCCAGATCCAGCACCAACACTTCAGCACAGAGATTCATCCAGAATCAAAGGAACCATAGCAGAACTAGTCGGGCAGGCTGAGTCGAAGACCTAGCCGCCTTAAGATCCAACACAGACACTCTCAGGAGTCTCAGATCCAAGGACTCAAACCATGGGACAGACTGGAAGAGGAGATATCACTATGCGAGAAGTGGACAGGAGGCTCGCAGATATAATAGAAGCCAGAATAACCCATCTGAATTAGAGCTCTGAGGAATTTCCTCATCAACCTAACCATGTCAGCTTCTATCAGACTTCATGTAAGAGGTGTTTGATTGCATCCTAGACTCTATCCTCAGCATCCTTTGGAGAAAAGGAGAATGCAGCTGAGGAAAAAAATGGTTCAATGGTAAACCTGGGTGAGCAGGTAAGAGGAGACAGAGCAACAGGTCCAAGAATGTGGGATCAGAGTGTTTCTTAGGATCCGAAGTCATCTGACCAGAAGTTCCTCAATTTTTTCAGGAGGCTCAGAAGACAATTAAGCTGATATATAGCCTTCAGAGAACATGTGGGGGATCTCTTGCAAGATCCCTTAGATTCTGAAGGGGATTTTAAAGATTTACTGGGGTCGGAGCCCCCGAAGAGAAGAGCAGCATACTGTTAAGCACCAACTTATGTTTGTCACTTAATGCCCTAGAATTAAAGGTAGCACAAATGGAGACGTCTATGTTTACGTGTGACGCTCCAAGGCAGTAGACCCACTTCTGCAATCCCTGTGAGCAACAGGATTTGGAATCTTATGCCCACAGGAAGTGCACTTTTTAAAGCCAGTTGGTTACTTGTCCATTTTGAAAACAGACCTTGAAGGGGGGGGGGGGACAAAACAAGTACAGAAAAATTATTTTTTTCATAAATAGACTAACAATGATAGAAAATACCTTCCAAAAGGTAGAAAGTTTAGGGAGAAAACAGATGCAAGCTATGGTATTGCAGCAACTACCAAAAGGTAGAAAAAGTTAGGGGGGAGAGTAAATTGAGAGAACTAGAATATATAACTATTGAGACAGGGAGATAACTACGGGATAAAATATTAAAGGTTTAAAAAAATTACAAAAACTGCAAAACTAGCCAAAATAGTTCAGAGGGATCCGTGCTTGTGCAATAAGATGGCAAACGATATCGGAGGTTTTGCTAGCTGACAAGCATTATGGGTATGTGGCAGTCTCGGATCAGATACCCAAATGTTGAGGAACGAATGAAAAGATCAGATGTGCATATTCAATAGCTTCTTCCTGTTACTCAGCCAGGAGGGCATGTTACCAGTTGCCTGCCTATTTGCTCCAAAGGGGTCAGAAAGCAGATGACAAATCAGCTATTCCTACCAAGGACTAAAACTTGCTGGTGGAGAGGTTTAGTCTTTGTAATGCTGTTAGAGTAACACTCTTCCCTAGTATCTTTCTTGAGGATCTCTTTTTGTCAACATCCTTATTTTGGAGGACTTTTTTGGAAAGGACAGTCATCCTGTAAAATGTCTAATTTCTCCTGCCTCAACCACACGTCTAAAACATAGTTTCTTCACTCTCACAGGTGTCCTACTACAAGCTGCCCAAACTTGGTCAATCCAAAGACAATCGAGACTCTTTCAAATAAAAAAGCACTTAGAATAAAAACTTTATATGGGATTTAATACTTCTTGTGACATCCCCATGCTGGGCCAGTAATCAAGGAGCCTGAATCCTCACCACTGACACTGACTAGGGACATGCACTTGGAATACAAATGGATACAATCAGTATTTCCAGATGCAGACCTCTCTGCATCAAGCACAAGTTCCCTTAAGGGCATACACACAGCCCAGGGTCTGGGTGTCTCTCTCTACCCCCAGGTCCACAATAAGGTTCCTTCACTGGCACTGTGAAACCAGTGCTTTGTGTCCCTGCCCCAAGTAGCTAACACTCCGATTTAATTCACACACGGGAAAGGCAGGCACAGATTACCTGCTCTACGAACTTTGCCCAGACTATAAGGTAGATTCACTGTCACCAGTCAGTTACTATAAGTCTCCTTAAAATGGTACCCAATTATGCAATGTCCAATTATGCAAAGTTAATATTAATACAAATGGTAATGCTGACCAAACAGCAAGGCTTTCTGGAGCAGCCAGAGTAATCACCAAATAAATATGTGCAAACACTCTCAAAGCTTAAATATTTTCTAAAAAACCCCAGCCACAATGAAAAATGTAAATATATTTAATAAAAAAGAAAATACTAAATTTATATTTACAGTAAACCACAGACTTCAAATCACAGGAAATATTGAAAATATTGTTTCTTTATTTGCAAGAGTCTGCTCATCAGTCTCTAAACTACGCTTCACTATATTCCTGACTGAATCTAGTAGAATTAGTATATTCTCTAATAACTTAATAGTGCAAGGCACAGCAAAATATGTGAGCTGCCTTTCTAGTCAGGTTCCCCAAAACAAAATACCCGATACTCAGATTACTCTCTGTAAAAATACAATATCCAAGATGGCTTGCAGAATGACCTCATCTGGTCACTCAACTCCAGGTCCTCACAGTATCCCCCCTTTGAAGTTGAGACAGGAATTTAGCACAGACTGCTACAATACATATCTAAATGTATATGGCAGTGCCTGGGGCTTTTGCTCTTTTTACTGAGCTAATGAACAAAGGCTTCTTCCAGACCTACCATCTTTGGCCCTATTCAGCACTGTAGGGTGCCGTTTTAATGGTTTAATGGCTCATTTACATTTTTTTTAGTAAGCTAGCTGGTTAACCTCTGCTGTACATTTTTCATTCCAGCAGGGTGTACTGTTGATACATTTTATCACAAGTAAACCTCACAAATACATTTTAGCACAAGCATCCATACAAATCAGTTTGATATGCAATTGACAATTACAAAAATTCCAGCTAGTTGTGCTGGCACAAGTCATACATTCACTGCCCTACTTCAGGCATGGCTGGCAGTACCTCCATATTGTCACACTTGTATCTGCAATGGCTCTAGGCTTAGAGACATACCCCTAGGATCTGCAACTTCCCAAACAGATTTTTATTAGCAAAGTACTACCTCATTTCCAGAACTGTAGTAAGCAAAAAAAAAACAAAAAAAACTCCAATGGAGCTCAACAGCCCTGGGGCCATAGTCAAAAATGAGCAACCCAGGTATACCTCCACACTGTCTAGAATATACAGTATTTACTTTCCAGATTATTGGCACGCTCCTTACAAAATGTTTTCTGGCAAATCTTTGGAGGATTGTGGTCATTGCAGACATTTGAGTTTCAGACCCCATATCCTCCAGAAAATGCATGCTAATGCAAAACCTGACATTCTAGCAACATTCTAAACTTATAAGAGCAATATTTAAAAACTCTGCCCACTCCCCCAAATTATTTCGGCTTTCTTGAGCAAAGACATTGAGAGGTATGGAATTAAGACTTGCATACCAGGATGTACACAGCTTCCTGGGTAGGGGGACAACTAAAAAATGGCATGATCTCTGAAACAGGGGTGTGCCTCTTAGCATGCAGGAAGACAGCAGTCTATAATATACTTTGGTGAATCCAAAGTTGTGGGAGTTGGACCTGCAAAACAGATGTCCGCCTGTGACCAATTCCCAAAAGATACCATTGCAGCAGTGACCCTAATAATGAATATCTATTTTCAAATCCCAGCCTGACAACCCATCTAGAGATTGCTACTTTGATAAACTAGATCTCTGTGGAAGTAGAGCACAATGGACAGTTTACTGCCCTCAAAGTAAAACAGATGGCATATAAACCCTGCCTCTTCAATCGTGTGTGGACAGCTGGGTTCTGCAGGGCTACAACCTTCAAAAGCTACCATAAAATTGAAGGCCACACAGAGATGCCCATGATAAACATGTTTAATCCTTAGGAGACCAGAAGTTCTCGTCATGCCTCTTCATGATAGGGGCCACCGCCAGAAGGTTCTTCCATGCAGACAACCACAAGTTAAACCCATCTTCTAAACCAAGGGATCATGAAAGAAGCCTCTTGCAGGGTGTCTACAAGACAAAAAGGGGGTTCAATGGAAAAAACGTTCACCCCCCCCCCCATTTCTAGTATTTCTTCTAACTTGAGATTTCTTCTAACTTGAGGTCATCCTGGATAGGAAACAACTGGCTCAACAATATTAGAGGTCACAGACTCAGTAAGTGAGTCTGTTTTTACTCCCCCCACCCCCCAATTCTTGGGGGTAACAGGTTACAGTAGAGAAGAACCATACTTGCCTAGATTTGGTAAAAGCATCCTGCAACACACAGATCCTTCAGTTCTGTATGGGGAAGGATAGTGGATAACAGAAATAAAACATTCGCTTCCCAGGCAAAGATGAAGATAAGTACGAATATCAAGGGAGGTAGATGCAAGAAAGCTTACATTGTTGCAACCTGGATCATAATCTGTGCGAGTGTCATGCCCAAAGGCCTTGAACCCAGCCAATGAAGCCAATCATGGCTAAAGTTCAGATCAAAGGAAAAGAAAGTACAGTTGTGTACACCTACCATAAATGTAGATGTTCGAGTGTCTTCACTGTTGCAGTCATAACTGTAGGGTGCTCCTGCCGGCAGGCAGCCCGAGGTCGGCCAGAATCCCAAAGTCTGGGTCCGGCGTCGGCTGTACAAGCTAGTACCCTGACGTCAGTATGCTTTGGTACATAGCCCTCAGCCGACGCCATCTTCTCCAGCCTTTCTTGCCCTAGATGTCAGAAGTCCCCAACAAAACAAAAATGAATCCAACAAGGAAACACAAATAAACCACAAAAAAGGAAAAGGGAGAAAAAAGAGGGGCTAGGAGGGAGGGAAACCCCGACTGCAACAGTGAAGACACTCGAACATCTACATTTATGGTAGGTGTACACAACTGTACTATGTTCTTCGTGTTTCACTGTTGCAGTCATAACTGTAGGGTGGAATCCCAAAGCAGTGTAAAGGGGAGGAGGCTTTAGATAGAAGGGGAGGCAAGAATACCCTGCAAGACAGCAGAGGCAAAGCCAGCCCTGGACTTAGAAAAAGTACAGTTTTGTACCTACCATAAATGTAGATGTTCGAGGATTCCCTTGCTGCAGTCCTGACTATTGGGTATAGTCCGCGTCCCAGTCGGCCCGAATACCAGAGTATAAGGCTGACGTCGGTCATGGCGCCTTAGACTGACGTCAGTACGTCAGGGTACTAATGCGCATGACCGACGTCATTTCCTCAGTCTTTTCTTGCCCAAGATGTCAGAAGACCCAAAAAGACAAGTCCCAAAAACAACCTGCACCAAAAAACATGTACAATATATACAGCAATATATACAAAAAATATAAGCATGTAAACTCACCTACACAACCACCCTGAAACACAGAGGGGAAGGAGGGAGGTAAATTGGACTGCAGCAAGGGAATCCTCGAACATCTACATTTATGGTAGGTACAAAACTGTACTATGTTCTCCGTGTTCCCTTGCTGCAGTCCTGCCTATTGGGTAGAATCCCAAAGCAGAGGTAAGGGAGGCTGGCAAATTATAAAGTAGCAGGAGCTGACAACATACCTTGTAAAACAGCTGTGGCAAAACCAGCCCTAGTCTTAGAGTATATAGGCAGGTGATAATGCCTAGAGAAAGTATGCACTGAACTCCAAGTAGCTGCTTCCAGAATATCCTTAGTTGCGACCCCCCTTAGAAGTGCTGTTGAAGTGGCAGTAGCCCTAGTGGAATGAGGCCTAATCCCAGCTGGAACCTCTTTGCCATGATGGGAATAACAAAATGCAATGCAAAAGCCAATCCACCTAGAAATAGTTTGTTTTGACACAGGCTTGCCCTGTGAACTCAAAGCAAAAGAAACAAGTAACTGCTGAGACTGCCTAAAATTTTAGGTCCGGCCCAAATAATAACGCAATTGCCTGTGTACATCTAAAGTGTGCAAAATCTTTTCCCCTTTATTTTGTGGATCTGCAAAAAACGTAGGCAAATGAATAGTTTGGTTTAAAGCCACACTAGAAACCACCTTAGGCATAAAGGAAGGATTAGTACGTAATGAAACCCTGTCCTTATGGAAAACCAAAAAGGGCTCTACTGCCATAAGGGCCTGCAACTCAGACACCCTTCTTGCAGAAGTAATAGCCAACAGAAAAGCAGTCTTCCATGACAAATATTTCAATTCAGCAGTAGCTGCAGGCTCAAAAGGTTGTAGAGTAAGTTTTTCCAACACAAAATTGAGATCCCAAGCAGGAGTAGGAGCTCTACGTGGGGGTCTTATATTCTTTGCCCCTCTAAGAAACTGCTTGAACAAAGGATGCGAAAACAAAGGTGGGTCACAATCATAGTGAGCTGAAATTGCTGCAGCATGAATCTTTATGGAAGAGAAGGACAAACCTTTGTCCAATAATTCAGTAAGATATTGAAGAGCCACACTCAAATTAGGCTCTGAAATCTCCAAATTCTTTGCTGTACTCCAAAATAAAAATCTCTTCCATTTTTCTGTACACTCTCCTAGTACTAGGCCTTCTAGCTTCCATAATCACATTTAAAACTTGTCGAGGAAGCTGAGACCTGCTGTGCTTCAACACAGAATATGCCAAGCTGTGAGATGAAGAGATTGAAGCTTGACATTGAGCAGATGACCGTCCTTCTGAGATAACAGATGAGGAATCAGAGGTAAAGGCCATGGAGGCTTCTTTACAAGACTCCTTAGAAGTGGGTACCAGTGTTGCCGAGGCCAATCTGGAGCTATCAAAATCATCCTTGGCCTGTCTTGTCTGACCTTTAATAATACCTTTGGAAGAAGAGGCAGAGGTGGAAAGGCATAGACATGAAGGTTTTTCCAACTGAAAGACAGAGCATCCACTTTCCAAGCTGTGTGATGAAACCCCTTTGTGCAATACTTTGGCAGCTGGTGGTTTAGTGGAGAAGCGAACAGATCTATGTCTGGAGTTCCCCATGACACTGTCAATTTCTGAAATACATGAAGATCCAGTTTCCACTCGTGGGGATCCATGATTTGTCTGCTTAATACATCTGCTAGGGAGTTCTGTGCTCCTGGCAGAAACCTTGCCTGAAGAGTCAGTTGCAGGCTTAACGCAGTCTCCCATAAAATCATTGCTTGCCTGCATAGAGGATAAGAATGTGTTCCCCTTGCTTGTTGATGTACCACATGACAGTTGTGTTGTCTGTTAGAATCAACACCTGCCCTGGAAGAAGTAACTCCTTGAACGCCATCAATGCAAACTGGACTGCTAACATCTCCTTCATGTTGATATGTAGATGCTGTAGTCTGGCAGGCCACTTGTCTTGTATCCACTTTCCATTTAGATGAGCTCCCCAAGCAGTGTCCGAGGCATCTGTCGTTAAAATCTGACTCGCCTCTGGCGGGTCACAGAGAGTCCCTTGTTTAGGTGACATTCCTGAGCCCACCACAAGAATTCCTTTTGAAGGCAAGGTATTATGTGAATGACAGTGTCGAAATCTTGGCAGTGCTGTGTCCATACATTTTGAGATACCATTGCAGCTTCCTCATATGCAGTTTGGCATTGGGAAGCACCAGAATACAAGATGCCATGAACCCTAATGCTTGAAGGACTGTCCTTGCAGTCAGCACGGACTGATGAGATAGTTGATGGAAGTAAAGTGACAGACTCTTTTGTTTGTCCGGGGTTAAAAAGGCCATCTGGGCTGCTGTATTCAGTCTCACACCCAGAAAGCACATGTCTTGAGAGGGTACTAGACTGGACTTTATTTCGTTCACAGAATACCCTAGGCATCTTAGCACTGCTATGACATATTCCAGATGCTGTAGAAGGTCTTCCTTTTCTTGAGCCAGAATCAGGCAGTCGTCCAAGTAAGGATAGATTTGAATGCCTTGAAGCCTGAAGTAAGCTATCACTGGAGCCAGAACCTTTGTGAATACTCTGGGCAGTAGATAAGCCAAAGGGCAATGCAGAGAACTGATAATGAAAATCTCCAGTTCAAATGCAGATACTTTCTGCAACTTAGCCTTATAGGCACATGAAGGTAGGCTTCCTTGAGATCCAAAGTTACCATCCAGTGATCCTTGCCCAGCAGAGGTAACAGTTGCTGTAACGTCAACATCTTGAACTTGGGAATGTCCAGATAAGTGTTGAGGATAGATAAATCCAAAATTGGTCTCCACGTGTTCCCCTTCTTTGGTACTAGGAACAGGCGAGAATAAAATCCAAGCCCCTTTCTGATACAGGGACTGGCTGAATGGCCCCTATCTGGAGTAACTGAGAAACTTGCTTGTGAGCCTCTTTTCTTTGTGGAGGAGGAACATCTGGCATGCCTTTGAAAGGGGCATTGTGTGGAAATAAAATCTGTAACCGTGATGAATGATATCCAGCACCCATCTGTCTTGAGTGATTAAATCCCAATTTTCTTTGAAAAGAGACAATCTTCCTCCCAAAGGAGCTGCCAGACGAGAGTCCACTGGCAGCTGAAAAGGCAGGTCATTGGTTCTGCTTACGAAAGGACTGACCCCTGCCCTCACCAGAAGTCTGAGCAGGTGAACTGTCTGATCTAGGCCTAAAGAACCTTGAGCCCTGCCCCTACCACGTCTAGACCTACCCCTAGACTGGGAACCATAAGCAGGATATGTCCACCCCTTAGCAGGCCAATTTCTACTAAACTTGGAGGCTGCACCTGCAAAAATCTTTAACAGTCTGCATAGACTTAGCTTTGTCCTCCATTTTCTTTAAAACTGCTTCCACAGGCGGTCCAAACAACACATCAGACTGTAAAGGAGCATCCAAAATCCTGGCCTTAACATGCTCAGCTAAATTCTGATCCTTCAACCAGGCATGTCTGCGAAGAACAGAACTAGTAGCAGCCACCCTCGAGGAGGCCTGAACAGCATCAAAACCACACTGCAAAGAATGCTTACCCACTTGTTCAGACACATGAACCAAATCCAGCAATTCTTTACACTCAATACCTTCCGCCAAAGCATCCACCTTAGATTTCAATTGTGAAAGGAGATAATTCTGATATTTCAGCATATGAAACTGACAATTCAACGCCTCATGGCTAGAGTGGAAGAAGTATATACTTTCTTACCCCACCTATCCAAAGCCCTTGCCTCTTTATCAGAGGGTACAGGATTTTTAACCACAGAAGCTTTAACACCTTTAGGCCCCTGAGAAACAGTTTCTGGGTCCGCCCTGGGACTCTTAAACAAATACTTATGAGCTTGGGCACCCTATAATACCTATCAGGCTTAACAGGAGCAGGAGGCAAGGAGTCAGGGTTCAGGGAAGCCTCTGCAAAACATCCTCCACCACATTCAACACAGGAGGAATAGCTAAGGGCCTATGCTGGGGTAAAACAAGAATTCCCTAAGCCTTTTCCTGGAATCAGAGTAATCCTGGCCTTCCCATTTAAAGTGCTCCCTCATGGAGTGAAGAGTCTCTGAAAATGAAAAATCCTCAGGAGGAGAAGCTGTAGGAGTGGAATCATCCACATCAGAATCAGAATAAGCAGGAAACTCTTGCAAGTCTTCCACAGAAGACTCTGAAGCCTGTGAACACTGTTCAAAACTATCAAACTCCTGTTCCACCCTAGGTCTCTTATCAGGCGGGGGCATAGAACCTCTAATCAGAGTAATCAAATCTTCTGCCATTTTAAGCATATGTTTCTTAGGCACAGAGCCCGAAATGCTAGGAGAAGCCCCGGCAGAAGCTGAACTTGGCCTACCTCTAAAAGAAGCTTTGGCAACAGAAGGAGAGGCCCTAACTACCTTGGGAAGAGAGGGAAGAACAGTTACCTGAGAAGCCCCCTCAGCCTGGCCTACCTCCTGAGAGGGCACATCCTGTAACAGTAAAGTATCTACCTGAGACTCCATAGAGACTCCTGGCAAAACCTCTGTCTTCCCTGAGCCTTCTAAAGAACCGGCGTCCGGGACTGCCGGTTCCTCACCCCTAGGCTTCACTGTTTTGTCCTTGCGCTTCTTGGATGAAGCGGGCCGGAGCATCCGGCGGCATATTATAATTGCAACGCTTCCCAAACACTAACCTAGCACAATCAAGCCTCCTCTTAATAGTGCTTGTTAAATCTAGCACAAGAGCGGCAACCAACAACGTCGTGCTCAGGCCCTAAACAAGGTATACACAATGTATGATAATCCCTATGCGGTATCTGCTTCCCACAAGAAATACAGTTATTCACTTTTTCTGACATCCGGTTAAATACTGAGGCAAGAAAAAACCAAAATGTTCCCAACGGGTTACTTAGCCAACTCTGTTTCGGTCTGAAACTCCGGTTTCGGAAAATCTCAGAACGCCAACCTGCACTCGCAAAATTGTTTCTGCATCGGACCATGCGGCAAAAAAGAATGAGGAAATGACGTCGGTCATGCGCATTAGTACCCTGACGTACTGACGTCAGTCTAAGGCGCCATGACCGACGTCAGCCTTATACTCTGGTATTCGGGCCGACTGGGACGCGGACTATACCCAATAGTCAGGACTGCAGCAAGGGAAGACGAAGAACATCAGGGGGAGATTGTAGTGCTTGGAAAAAGTATGCACAGAACTCCAAGTGGCAGCTTCCAGATATCCTTGGTAGGGACTCCTCTGAGGAAAGCTGTAGAAGTGGCAGCTGCTCTAGTAGAATGACTTCTAATGGTACCTGGAAACGTTTCCCATGATGTGTAACAAAATCTGATTCCATAAGCAATCCATTTGGAAATAGTTTGTTTAGAAATAGGTTTTCCAAGAGAACTGGAGGCAAAAGAAACAAACAATTGATTAGACTTTCTGAACTCTTAGTCTTGTCCAGGTAAAATCGTAACTGTCTGTGCACATCTAATGAATGCAAAATCCTTTCCCCTTTATTTTGAGGATTTGGAAAGAAAGTAGGAAGGTGAATTGTCTGATTTAAAGCCACTTTCAAAATCACCTTAGGCATGAAAGTAGGATTGGTCCTCAAGGATACTCTGTCCTGATGGAAAATAAGGTATGGTCCCACAGCCATGAGAGCTTGCAACTCTGAGACCCTTCTGGCAGAGGTCAATGCTAATAAAAGAACAGTCTTCCAGGATAAAAACTTAATATCTGAAGATGCAGCAGGCTCAAAAGGAGGCAAAGTAAGTTTTTCTAAAACATAATTAAGATCCCAGGCAGGGACAGGAGGGGTCCTGGGAGGCGCAAATTTTAGCCCCTCTCAAGAATTGCTTCACCAAAGGATGAGAAAAAACAGGAGGATCAGAACTGAAATGCGCAGAAATAGCAGAAGCATGAATCTTAATGGAAGAAAAGGAAAGTCCTTTAGATAAAAGTTCCGAAAGGTAAAGCAAAATAGAAGAGAGATCAGGTACCAGAGGATCGAGGCCTGTCCTGCATCCAAATACAAAACCTCTTCCATTTAGAGGCATAGGATTTCCTAGTGCTAGGCCGTCTAGCTTCCAAAAGAACATCCAAAACTTGTTTGGGAAGACTAGAGGAAATCAAATTCCTTTGAAGAGCCAAGCTGACAGGCAAAGGGTCTTGAGGTTGGAACTGACTCTGATGCTGGGACAAAAGCGAAGGGTTCAGTGGGAGAATCCAAGGAGGCCCCAAGAACAGGTGCTTTAAAGTTGGATACCAAAACTGTCGAGGCCAATTTGGAGCAATCAAGATGAGGAACTTGGGCTTGTCCTGTTTTATCTTCAATAATACCTGAGGCAGTAGAGGAAGAGGAGGGAAGGCATATGCTGAAAGGCTTCTCCAGCTGAAGGACAGGGCATCCACTCTCCAAGCTGTTTTGTGGAAGGACCTGGTGCAAAAGCGAGGCAGCTGATGATTGAGATGGGATGCAAACAGATCTATCTGGGGACATCCCCAAACTGCAGTAATCCTGTTGAATAAGTTGGTGTCTAGCATCCATTCGTGAGGATCTGAAATGTTTCTGCTCAGGCTGTCTGCTAAGAGATTCTGTTTCCCTGGAATGAATTGAGCCTGGAGATGTAGATTCAAATTTAGAGCTGTGTCCCATAAAGCCATAGCTAGTCTGCAAAGGGGGTATGAATGAGAACCCCCCTGCTTGTTGATGTACCACATGACCGTGGTGTTGTCTGTGCGAATTAGCAGAGGCCCTGGTTGTAAAAGGTTCTTGAAGGCTAAAAGGGCATTTTGAACTGCCAATATTTCCTTCAGATTGATGTGCCAGTGAAGATGGTACTTTGTCCAGGTTCCCTGCTGGCAATTGTCTAGAAAGTGTGCTCCCCAAGCATAATCCGAGGTGTCCGTGGTTAGGATTTGAGTAGGTTGAGGAAGACGAAAAGGCTTTCTTTCTTTTAAAGTGCATACCCTGGACCACCAGAGGAATTCCCTCTGAAGGCAGGGGATCAGAGGAATCAGAATATCCAGATCGTGGTAATGCTGTGACCATACACTTTTCAGATACCATTGAAGCTTTCTTATGTGAAGCCTTGCGTTTGGAATCAACAGAATGCAGGAAGCCATGTAGCCCAGAGCCTGCAGGAATTTCCTTGCAGTGAGCTGAGATAGAGTTGCTAAGGTGTTGAAAGTAGAAGCCAGCTGAGTTTGTTTTTCTGGAGTGAGAAAGGCCCTTTGTAAGGTTGTATTTAAGAGGGCTCCCAAGAATACCATTTGTTGAGAAGGGATCAAATGTGACTTTTTTGTGTTCACTGAGAATCCCAGTAGGAGGAGAAGACGTTGAACAAAGTCCAGATGTTGAAGCAGAAGATCTTTGCTGTCTGCCTGAATAAGGCAGTCATCCAAATAGGGGTAAATCTGGATCCCCTGAAGTCTGCAGTAAGCCACTACTGGTGCCAGGCACTTGGTAAAGACTCTGGGCGCAGTAGATAAACCAAAGGGCAGTACAGAGAATTGAAAGTGCCTCGAACCTGCCTTGAACCTGAGGAATTTCCTGCTCTTGCCTGATGGGAATATGTAAATAGGCTTCCTTTAAGTCCAATGTCACCATCCAGGCGTCCTGAGAGAGCATTGGAATTAGTTGCTGCAGAGTAAGCATCTTGAATTTTGGAATTTCCAAAAAGGTGTTTAACATAGAAAGGTCCAGAATAGGTCTCCATGAGTTTTGTTTTCTGGGAACCAGAAACAGTCTTGAATAAAAACCTTTTCCCATCTCCGAGAGTGGAACAGGCTCTATGGCTCTCATGGCCAGAAGAGCATCCACTTGAGTTAAGGCCTCTGACCATTGATGTTTTGGCAGATCTGGCCAACCGTGAGCCCTTGGCAAAGTGTGAAAGTGGAATTTGTAACCTTTTAAAATCACGTCCAATACCCATCTGTCCTGGGTAATATGAGTCCAATTTCTGTAAAGAGACAAGTTTTCCTCAGAGAGGGGCATCCAGGTGAAGGGGTCCTGAAGCCCAACCGAGAGAGTCATAGAGCTTGCTTTCTTTGAGATTGGGATCTGTCTTCTCCCCTTCTAGGTGAAGAAGCAGTCCATTGTCTAGATCTGTAAGAGGCCTGACCTTGACCACGACCTCTGGAGCGCCTATATCTTCCCCTTTGAGGCCTGTCAGACGTGGGAAAGGACCAATTTTTAGAGGGCCAATTCCTGGAAAATCTAGGAGGCTGAACTTGCAAGAAATCTTTTACAGTCTGCATAGACTTTGCCTTTTCTTCCATCTTTTTAATAACTTCCTCAGACTTGGATCCAAAAAGAACATCATGTTGAACAGGGGCATCTAATAACTTAGCCTTAACCTGTTCAGGTAAACTTTGTTTACGAAGCCAGGCATGTCTCCTAATAACAGTACCAGAGGCTGCAGCCCTGCAAGAAGCATCCAAAGCATCAAAACCACAATGTAAGCTATGCTTGTTCACTTGTTCAGTAGCATGCAAAACATCCTGAAGTTCCTTATCCTCTGCACAAGCAGGAAGGGAAGCAAGCTTTTGCTTTAAAACAGACAAAAGAAATTGCTGATACTTAAACATATGAAACTGGCAATTTAAAGCCCTTACAGACAGGGTAGCAGAAGTATATACCTTTTTTCCCCACCTGTCTAAAGCACAAGAATCCTTCTCAGAGGGAATAGGATTTTTAGAAGTAGCAACCTTAGCAGCCTTAGAGCCCTGAGAAATAGTTTCAGGATCCGCAGAAGGGTTTTTAAATAAAAATAAATGAGAGTCAGGAACCCTATAAAATCTATCAGGCTTAGAAGGAGCAGGAGGCATGGAATCAGGATTCAAATTAGCCTCAGAAAAAGCATCATCTACAATGTCCAAAACAGGAGGGATAGCTAAAGGCCTATGCGGAGGAAGAAGAAGAAATTCCCTAAGCCTCTTCTTGGAAGCAGAATACTCCTGTCCTTCCCAATGAAAATGTTCCCTCATCTCATGCAAGGTTTCCCCAAAAGAGAAATCCTCAGGCGGAGAGGCCGAGGGTAAAGAGTCCTCAGCATCCGAATCCTCATAAGGAGGAAAGGAATAGTCCTGATCTGAGGAAGAAACAGAAGATACAGAAGCCTGGTCAGTGGAATCCAGAGTAAAGTACAGTTTTGTACCTACCATAAATGTAGATGTCCGAACTGGATAGCATCTGCAGTCATAAAGTACAGTTTTGTACCTACCATAAATGTAGATGTCCGAACTGGATAGCATCTGCAGTCATAACAACTGGGTTGTCCTGTCGTCAGGCAGCCCTTCAGTCGGCCGGATTCCAAAGTCCGGGTCCGGCTTCGGCTGATGTCGCACTTCACCCGACGTCATCTCTGTTGGTCTTCGGGTATAAAGGCATCAGCCGACGCCATTTTCCTCAGTGTTTCTTGCCCCAGATGCCAGTAGCCCTCTTGAAGGCTAAAATTTTGGATAGATGCCAATGTTTCCAAAAAAGATAGAGGTAAACACAAACATAAGCATGTATGTACATATATACAAACAAATACACCATAAAAGACTCCCCACCAGCTAGCTATTAGGAGGGTAAACACCCTAGGAGTACCACAGAGGGAAGGAGGGAGGAGGGTAATCCTGACTGCAGCTGCTATCCAGTTCGGACATCTACATTTATGGTAGCTACAAAACTGTACTATGTCCTTCATGGATGCATCTGCAGTCATAACAACTGGGTAGAATACCATAGGATAAAAGTAAATTATGGTGTGTTTAGGATCCCTTGCAGTACAGCAGTGGCAAACCCTGCTCGGGATCTGGAATATAGAGGCAAATTATAATGCTTGGCAAATGTATGCACGGAGGTCCAAGTAGCCGCCTCAATAATGTCTTTGGTTGCCACTCCTCGTAAGAAGGCTGTGGTAGTGGCTGTTGCCCTTGTAGAATGAGGTCTTATGTTCTGTGGAATTGGTTTTCCATGGAAGGAGTAACAGAATCGTATGCAATTTCCTATCCATTTGGAGATTGTCTGTTTGGAAATAGCTTTTCCTTCCCTTCCTGTTGCATAGGCTACAAAAAGTTGTACAGTCTTTCTGCTATTTTTTGTTCTGTCCAAGTAGTAGCGTAGCTGTCTATGTACATCCAAGGTATGCAGTATTCTTTCCCCTCTGTTTTGTGGGTTGGGAAAGAAGGTAGGTAGGTGGATTGCCTGGTTTAAAGACACTCTGGATACCACCTTAGGCATAAATGTAGGATTAGTTCTCATGGACACTCTATCTTGGTGGAAGATTAGGAAGGGTTGCACCGCCATTAAGGCCTGTAGTTCTGAAACCCTCCTTGCTGAAGTAATTGCCAGTAGGAAAGCAGTTTTCCATGACAGGTGTTGTAGGTCTGCTGTTGCTGCTGGTTCAAAGGGTGATAGTGTCAACTTTTCTAGCACAAAGTTTAAGTCCCAAGCTGGTAATGGTGGTTTCCTTGGAGGTTTTACATTCTTGATTCCTCTGATGAACTGCCTAAGCAAAGGGTGTGAAAAAACAGGTGGATCAAAGGTGTATTCTGCTGAAATAGCTGATGCATGTATCTTGATGGAGGAGTAGGACAGGCCTGAATGAAGAAGTTCGGCCAGGTACTCCAGAATGTTAGGCATATCTATGTTTGACATCTTTTCCTCTTTCAGTACTCCAAATGACAAACCTTTTCCATTTTCCAGCATAGTTCCTTCTTGTTGAAGGTCTGCGTGCTTCAAGAATAATGTCTTTAACTCTTTGGGAGAGTTCTGGGTTAGCTGCTGCTATGTGATGTTCCATGCAGTCAGTTGCAGCGTTTTTAGGTTTGGATGCATGATGCTGTAGTTGTTCTGAGTTAACATCAAAGGCATCAGGGGTATTGGCCACATATTGTTCCGAGACATGCTCCTCAGTAGTGGGTACCAGTGTTGTCTTGGCCAGTTTGGAGCTATCAGGATTATCCTTGGACGTTCTTCCTTGATTTTTAGTAGTACTTTGTGTATCAAGGGAAGAGGTGGGAATGCATATGCTGTTAGGCCTTTCCAGCTGAAGGAGAGCGAATCCACTTTCCATGCTAGTGGGTGGAATGTCCTTGTGCAGAATTTTTTGAGCTGGTGATTGAGAGGTGATGCAAATAGATCTATCTGAGGCATTCCCCATTTCTTTGAGATGGTCTTGAAGATGTCCGGTGCAGCTTCCATTCGTGGCATCCGAAGTGGTTCTGCTTAGTATGTCTGCTAGAGTATTTTCTTTTCCCGGTACAAATATTGCCTGTAACTGGATGTTGTAGCTGAGTGCCAGGGTCCACACCTCCAAAGTCATTCTGCATAGGGGGTATGAATGAGTGCCTCCCTGTTTGTTGATGTACCACATGACTGTGGTGTTGTCTGTCCTTATCATCAACTGGCCCTCTGAGAAATGGTTTGAACTTTTGGATTGCCAGTTTTACTGCCAGCATTTCTTTTAGGTTGATGTGCAGGTGAAGTTGATCCTGTGTCCAGAGTCCTTGCACGCATTTGTCCAGCACGTGGGCCCCCCATCCTAGGTCTGAAGCGTCTGTTGTGATGGTCTGGCTTGCTTGACATCTGCGAAAGGGTAGGCCTGGGTTTGACTGGCATGCCTGAGCCCAACATAGGAACTCCTGTTTTAAGCATGGAATTAGTGGGATTTCTGTTTCCAGGCTGTGTCTGTGTTGGGACCATAAATTCTTTAGGTACCACTGTAGTTTTCTCATATGTAGTCTGGCAAATGGGATCAAGATTATGCATGATGCCATGAAGCCCAAGGCCTGCAGTACTTTTCTTGCTGTTAACTTGTTCAGTTTTGTTAGTGCCAAGAAGTAAAGAGGGAGTTCTTTTTGTTTTTCTGTAGTTAGGAATGCCATTTGTTTTACTGTGTCCAATTCCGCGCCCAGGAAAGTCCTTGTTTGGGATGGTATTAGCCTTGACTTTTGTAAATTGACTGTGTATCCCAGTGCTTGTAGCAAGTAAATGACCCTTTGTAAATCTGTTGTCAGCTTGCTTTTGTTGTCCCCTTGTAGCAGGCAGTCGTCCAGGTATGGGTAAATTTGAATTCCCTGTAGTCTGCAATGGGCGATTACTGATGCCAGGCATTTTGTGAATACTCTGGGCGCAGTAGATAAGCCAAAGGGCAATGCTGAGAATTGAAAGTGCTCTGATCCTGCAAGAAATCTGAGGTATCTTCTGCAGATTGGTCGAATGCAAACGTGCAAGTATGCCTCCTTGAGATCTAGAGTTACCAGCCAACACTCCTTGCCCAGCATGGGAAGAAGTTGCTGCAGGGTCAGCATTTTGAATTTTGGGACAATGATGTATGTATTTAAGGTGGACAGGTCGAGAATTGGTCTCCAACTTTTTTCCTTTCTTGGAACTAGGAATAGTCTGGAGTAGAACCCCTTTCCTTGCTCTGCTGTTGGCACTCTTTCCACAGCTCTCATGTTTGCTAACTCCATTATCTGTTGTAGAGCCTCTGTTTTTTGATTTTGAGGTAGATTTGGCATTCCTCTTTTGACTGGTAAAGTGTGGAAGTGGAACGGTTTACCTTGATCTATGGTTTGTAAAATCCACTTGTCTTTTGTTATGTAGTGCCAGTTCTTTGAAAATAAGGTTAACTTTCCGCCTAAAGGAGCTGCTATTTGTTCCCTGGTAGGCGGATTTAGGGTTAAGTCACTGTGGTTGTGTTGATGTAGTGGCAGTGGTTGTGTCTGTGCCTCTGTTGTTACCTTGCCACTGTCGTCCTCTGTAGGCACCTCCTCTGGATTGGTTTCTGCCTCTGGAACGTCTATTCCTGCCCCTTTGAGATCTTGTGGAGTCAGGAAAGGACCAATTTTTGGCAGGCCAGTTCCTGCTAAACCTTGGGGGTTGAACCTGCAAGAAATCTTTAACCGTTTGGACAGATTTTGCCTTTTCTTCCATTTTCTTCATCACCTGCTGGGCAGGTGTACCAAACAAACTTGTCTTATCCATAGGTGCATCTAGCAACTTAGCTTTAACATGATCCGGTAAAGCTTGCTCCTTTAGCCATGCATGCCTTCTTATCACTGTGCCAGTCATGGCTGATCTAAATGAAGCCTCCAGTGCATCATAGCCACATTTTAAGGAATGGTTACTAACCTGTTGTATGTTATTTACCATTTCTAATACATATTTCTTATCAAGAGATTCATCAGTGGTTAGCTTTTTAGTTAATTGATCAAGCATAAACTCTTGGTATTGTATCATGTGAAACTGACAGTTTAAAGCTCTAGCTGAGGGAGTAGCTGAAGTGTAGACCTTTTTACCCCATCTGTCTAATGACCTTGCTTCCCTTTCAGAAGGAATAGGGTTTTTAGCTATGGTCGCGGCTACTGCCTTGGGACCCTGGGATATAGTTTCGGGGTCTGCAAGTGGGGCCTTGTAAAGGTGGTGATGAGTATCTGGCACCCTGTAAAATCTGTCTGGTTTGGCAGGGGCTGGGGGTAAAGAATCTGGAGCGGAGCAGACATCATTGAAAGCATCATCCACCACAGAGAGAACAGGAGGTATAGCTAAGGGCCTGTGCTGTGGAAGGTGTAGAAAGGTCCTAAGTCTTTTTCTGGAGTCTGAAAAATCCTGTTGCTGCCATTGGAACTGCTCTCGCATGGCATTTAAGGTTTCCCCAAAGGAGAATTCTTCTGGTGGGGAAGCAGCTGGAATGGATTCTTCAGCATCAGAATCTTCAAAATTGGAGAAAGGAGCCTCTGGCTGGTCAGTTATGTCTGATTCATCAGCAGAATCATCAGAGGACACTGGTTCAGGGGGCTCTGCCCTAGGTCTCTTCTCTGGGGGCTGAGAGGCCCTGTCTGGGTGAGATTGAGATCCTCTAATTAATGAAATTAAATCTTCTGCCAAAGTAAGCATTTGAGAACTAGAAGAGGGCCTGGTGGTGGGGGGTTTAACAGGCACTGTTTTAGTAGTCTTGGCTGCTTTAGCCCTGGCGAAGGCCTTAATGGACATTGCTGCTGGAGGCCTAGCTGCACCACGTGTTGGGGTAGAGACATCCAAGGGAATGGTGTCTGATAAGTCAGTGGCAACCACCGTAGTGGATAAAATTTCTGAGGCCGATTCAAGAGTGGGAGCAGGGGCCTCAGTTGTAGAGATAGATTCAGCTGTACTTTGAGCAGTTTTCTCGGTTTCGGCCGAAACCGAGACACTCGCGGCTTGCTTAACCATGGTTTCGGCCGAAACCGCGGACCGCGAGTGTCGGTCTTTATCTTTGCGTTTTTTGGCAGATTGGGTAGTCGGAGGATCCGACGGCATAATGTACGCAAAATCAGAACCGAAAAACTGTTCTGCAAACTCCGACCGTCGCCTAAGCGTTTGGCGGTTGAAAGAAGCACAGGCCGAACAGGCTGCTACGTTGTGGGCTGGGCCTAAACAAGGCAGACAATGAGAGTGGAAATCGTTATGAGGTATTTGTTTCCCACAGGTTAAACAATTATTAACTTTTTCTGACATCGGCTGAGGCAAGAAAGGTTCCCCAACGGGGTACTTAGCTTTAGAAGTCTTCGAAGTAGTATTCGGTAGAAGTAATCTCTGGATCCGACCGACCGGCACTTGCGAACAGCTTCTGCTTCGGGTGCCACGCGGCAAGAAAGACTGGGGAAAATGGCGTCGGCTGATGCCTTTATACGAACCAACAGAGATGACGTCGGGTGAAGTGCGACATCAGCGAAGCGGACCCGGACTTTGGAATCCGGCCGACTGAAGGGCTGCCTGACGACAGGACAACCCAGTTGTTATGACTGCAGATGCATCCATGAAGGACATCTGGGTTGTCCTGTCGTCAGGCAGCCCTTCGGTTGGCCGGATTCCAAAGTCCGGGTCCGTCGCTGATGTCACTTCACCCGACGTCATCTCTGTTGGTCTTCGGGTATAAAGGCATCAGCCGACGCCATTTTCTTCAGTGTTTCTTGCCCCAGATGCCAGTTGCCCTCTTGGAAGGCTAAATTTTGGGTAAAAATGCCAATGTTTCCCAAAGAATAGAAGGCAAACAAAAAATAAACATGTATGTACATATATACAAACAAATACACCATAAGAGACTCCCCCCCACCAGCTAGCTATTAGGAGGGTAAATACCCTAGGAGTACCACAGAGGGGAAGGAGGGAGGGTAATCCTGACTGCAGATGCTATCCAGTTCGGACATCTACATTTATGGTAGGTACAAAACTGTACTATGTCCTTCATGGATGCATCTGCAGTCATAACAACTGGGTAGAATACCATAGCCAACTAGGGAGGAGGAAGAATAGATTATGGTGTGGTTAGGATCCCTTGCAGTACAGCAGTGGCAAACCCTGCTCGGGATCTGGAATACAGAGGTAAATTATAATGCTTGGCAAATGTATGCACGGAGGTCCAAGTAGCCGCCTCAATAATGTCCTTGGTTGCCACTCCTCGTAAGAAGGCTGTGGTAGTGGCTGTTGCTCTTGTAGAATGAGGTCGTATGTTCTGTGGAATTGGTTTTCCATGGAAGGAGTAACAGAATCGTATGCAATTTCCTATCCATTTGGAGATTGTCTGTTTGGAAATTGCTTTTCCTTCCCTTCCTGTTGCATAGGCTACAAAAGCTGGTCTGTTTTTCTGTTACTTTTTGATCTGTCCAGGTAGTAGCGAAGCTGTCTGTGTACATCCAAGGTACGCAGCATTCTTTCCCTCTGTTTTGTGGGTTGGGAAGAAGGTAGGTAGGTGGATTGCCTGGTTTAGGGACACTCTGGATACCACCTTAGGCATAAATGTAGGATTAGTCCTCATGGATACTCTGTCTTGGTGGAAGATTAGGAAGGGTTGTACTGCCATTAGGGCCTGAAGTTCAGAAACCCTCCTTGCTGAGGTTATTGCCAGTAGGAAAGCAGTTTTCCATGAAAGATGCTGTAGGTCTGCTGTTGCTGCTGGTTCAAAAGGTGCGAGTGTCAACTTTTCTAGCACAAAGTTCAAATCCCAAGCTGGCAGTGGTGGTTTCCTAGGAGGTTTTACATTCTTGATCCCTCTGAGGAACTGCCTGAGTAGAGGATGTGAGAAGACAGGTGGATCAAAGCTGTATTCTGCTGAAATAGCTGATGCATGTATCTTGATGGAGGAATAGGACAGGTCTGTATGTAGTAGCTCTGCCAAGTACTCCAGAATGTTAGCCATATCTATATTCGACACATCCTTCCCTCTTTCAGCACTCCAAATGACAAACCTTTTCCATTTCCCTGCATAGTTCCTTCTTGTTGAAGGTCTGCGGGCTTCAAGGATAATGTCTTTAACCCTTAAGGAGAGATCTGGAATAGTTGCTGCTATGTGATGTGCCATGCAGTCAGCTGCAACGTTTTTAGGTTTGGATGCATGATGCTGTAGTTGTTCTGAGTTAACATCAAAGGCATCAGGGGTATTGACCACATTTTGTCCCGAGACATGCTCTTCAGCAATGGGTACCAGTGTTGTCTTGGCCAGTTTGGAGCTATCAGGATTTATCCTTGGACGTTCCTCCTTGATTTTTAGTAATACCTTGTGTATCAAGGGAAGAGGTGGGAATGCATATGCTGTTAGGCCTTTCCAGCTGAAGGAGAGCGAATCCACTTTCGATGCAAGTGGATGGAATGTCCTTGTGCAGAATTTTTTGAGCTGGTGGTTGAGAGGGGAAGCGAATAGATCTATCTGTGGCATTCCCCATTTCTTTGCGATGGTCTTGAAGATGTCCGGGTGTAGCATCCATTCGTGAGCATCCGAGGTGGTTCTGCTTAACATGTCTGCTAGAGTGTTCTCCTTTCCAGGTACAAACATTGCTTGTAACTGGATGTTGTAGCTGAGTGCCAGGTTCCAAAGGTCCAAAGTCATTCTGCATAAGGGGTATGAATGAGTGCCTCCCTGTTTGTTGATGTACCACATGACTGTGGTGTTGTCTGTCCTTATCAAATGGCCTTCTTTGAGAAATGGTCTGAATTTTTGGATTGCCAGTTTTACTGCCAGCATTTCTTTTAGGTTGATGTGCAGGTGAAGTTGGTCCCAAGGCCCACAATCCTTGCACGCATTTGCCCAGCATGTGAGCCCCCCATCCTAGGTCTGAGGCGTCTGTTGTGATGGTTTGGCTTGCTTGATATTTGTGAAAGGGTAAGCCTGGGTTTGACTGGCATGCTTGAGCCCACCATAGGAACTCCTGTTTTAGGCATGGAATTAGTGGAATTTCTGCTTCTAGGCTGTGCCTGTGTTGGGACCATAAATTCTTTAGGTACCACTGTAGTTTTCTCATATGCAGTCTGGCATGTGGAACCAAGATTATGCATGATGCCATGAAGCCCAAGGCCTGTAGAACTTTTCTTGCTGTTAGCTTGCTGTGGTTTGTTAGTGCCAAGAAATAAAGAGGGAGATCTTTTTGTTTTTCTGCAGTTAGGAATGCCATTTGTTTTACTGTGTCCAATTCAGCCCAAGAATGTCCTTGTTTGGGATGGAATCAGCCTTGATTTTTGCAAATTGACTGTGTATCCCAGTGCTTGTAGCAAGTAAATGACCCTTTGTAAATCTGTTGTCAGCTTGCTTTTGTTGTCCCCTTGTAGCAGGCAGTCGTCCAGGTATGGATAAATTTGGATTCCCTGTAGTCTGCAGTGGCGATTACTGATGCCAGGCATTTTGTGAATACTCTGGGCGCAGTAGATAAGCCAAAGGGCAATGCTGAGAATTGATAGTGCTCTGATCCTGCAAGAAATCTGAGGTATCTTCTGCAAATTGGTCGAATGGGGACGTGCAGGTATGCCTCCTTGAGATCTAGAGTTACCAGCCAACACTCCTTGCCCAGCATGGGAAGAAGTTGCTGTAGGGTCAGCATCTTGAATTTTGGGACAATGATGTATGTGTTTAAGGTGGACAGATCGAGAATAGGTCTCCAACTTTTTTCCTTTCTTGGAACTAGGAATAGTCTGGAGTAGAATCCTTTGCCTTGTTCTGTTATTGGTACTCTTTCCACAGCTCTCATCTTTGTTAATTGCATTATCTGCTGTAGAGCTTCTGTTTTTGATTTGGAGGTAGGTTTGGCATTCCTCTTTGACTGGTATAGTGTGGAAGTGGAACCGGTAACCTTGGTCTATGGTTTGCAGAATCCACTTGTCTTTTGTGATATAGTGCCAGTTCTTTGAAAATAAGGTTAATTTTCCGCCTAAGGGTGCTGCTATTTGTTCCCTGGTAGGCGGAGTTAGAATCAAGTCACTGTGATTGCCCTGTTGTAGTGGTAGTGGCTGTGCCTGTGGCTCTGTTATTACCTTGCCACTGTCGTCCTCTGTAGGCACCCCCTCTGGATTGATTTCTGCCTCTGGAACGTCTATTCCTGCCCCTTTGGGATCTTGTGGAGTCAGGAAAGGACCAATTTTTGGCAGGCCAGTTCCTGCTAAACCTTGGGGGCTGAACCTGCAAGAAATCTTTAACCGTTTGTACAGATTTTGCCTTTTCTTCCATTTTCTCCATTACCTGCTGGGCAGGTGTACCAAACAAACTGGTCTTATCCATAGGAGCATCTAATAACTTAGCTTAACATGATCCGGTAGAACTTGTTCTTTCAGCCATGCATGTCTTCTTATCACTGTGCCAGTCATGGCTGATCTAAATGAAGCCTCCAGTGCATCATAGCCACATTTTAAGGAATGGTTACTAACCTGTTGTATGTTATTTACCATTTCTAATAGATTTTTCTTATCTATAGAGTCATCAGAGGATAGCTTTTTAGTTAACTGATCAAGCATAAACTCTTGGTATTGTATCATGTGAAACTGACAGTTTAAAGCTCTAGCTGAGAGAGTAGCAGAGGTGTAAACCTTTTGCCCCATCTGTCTAAAGACCTGGCTTCCCTTTCAGAAGGA
Organism: Protopterus annectens; assembly: GCF_019279795.1. NCBI lineage: Eukaryota > Metazoa > Chordata > Ceratodontiformes > Protopteridae > Protopterus > Protopterus annectens. The sequence continues at coordinate 1,686,876,781 of NC_056739.1, read as the reverse complement.
ATGGGGTTTTTGCTGTGGTTGAGGCTACTGCCTTAGGGCCCTGGGATATAGTTTCGGGTCTGCAAGAGGGGCCTTGTATAGGTGATGATGAGTGTCTGGCACCCTGTAAAATCTATCTGGTTTGGCAGGTGCTGGAGGTAAAGAATCTGGTGCAGTGCAAACATCATTAAATGCATCGTCCACAACAGAGAGGACAGGAGATATAGCTAAGGGCCTGTGTTGTGGTAGGTGCAGAAAAGTCCTAAGTCTTTTTCTGGAGTCTGAAAAATCCTGTTCCTGCCATTGGAAATGTTCTCTCATGGCATGTAAGGTTTCCCCAAAGGAGAATTCTTCTGGTGGGGAAGCAGCTGGAATGGATTCTTCAGCATCTGAGTCCTCAAAATTGGAGAAGGGAGCCTCTGGCTGGTCTGTAATATCTGAGTCTTCCGCAGAATCATCAGAGGACACAGGCTCGAGGGGCTCTGCTCTAGGTCTCTTTTCTGGGGGCTGAGAGGCCCTGTCTGGGTGAGATTGAGATCCCCTAATTAAGGATATTAAATCTTCTGCCAGAGTAAGCATTTGTGAACTAGAAGTGGGCCTGGCTGAGGGGGGTTTAACAGGCACTGACTTAGTAGATTTGGCTGCTTTAGCCCTGGCGAAGGCCTTAATAGACATGGCTGCAGGAGGCCTAGCAGCACCACGTGCTGGGGTAGAGACATCCAAAGGGATGGTGTCTGATAAGTCACTAGTAACCACTGTAGTAGGTAAAATTTCTGAGGCCGATTCAAGTAAGGTAACCGGAACCTCAGTAGTAGTCATTGATTCGCTGTACTCTGATCAGTTTACTCGGTTTCGACCGAAACCGAGACACTCGCGGTTTGCTTAACCATGGTTTCGGCCGAAACCGCGGACCGCGAGTGTCGGTCTTTTTCTTTGCGTTTTTTAATAATTTGGGTAGTCGGAGGATCCGACGGCATAATGTACGCAAATTCAGAGCCGAAAAACTGTTCAGCAAACTCCGACCGACGTCTAAGTGTTCGTCGGTTGAAAGAAGCACAGGCCGAACAGGCTGCTACGTCGTGGTCTGGGCCTAAACAAGGCAAACAGTAAGAGTGGAAATCTTTATGAGGTATTTGTTTCCCACAAGTTAAACAGTTATTGACTTTTTCTGACATCGGCTGAGGCAAGAAAGAGTCCCCAACGGGGTACTTAGCTTTAGAAGTCTTCAAGTAGTATTCGGTGGTAGTAATCTCTGGATCTGACCGACCGGCACTTGCGAACAGCTTCTGCTTCGGGCGCCACGCGGCAAGAAAGACTGAAGAAAATGGCGTCGGCTGATGCCTTTATACCCGAAGACCAACAGAGATGACGTCGGGTGAAGTGCGACATCAGCCGAAGCCGGACCCGGACTTTGGAATCCGGCCGACCGAAGGGCTGCCTGACGACAGGACAACCCAGTTGTTATGACTGCAGATGCATCCATGAAGGACATCATCCTGTCGAGGCCTTTTCTCAGGAGGGGGTGAGAACCCCTAATCACTGTAAGCAAATCTTCAGCCATCTTTAATAATTGCTTTTGTGTCTTGGGAGTGGATTCAGAAGCAGCTTGAGCAGGAACTTTAGACTTAACAGGAGTCTTTGCCTTTGAAATAGTGATGCGAGTAGGCCTGAAACCCCCCTCGGAAGCCGGTACCTGCACAGCGGTTCCGGACCCATCTGAAGGAGCGACGTCCGAAGGTCCTGCAGCAGTTAAAATAGTGGGCCTTGATGGCTCCCCATGGGAGTCCGTATCGGCCATCGGTTCAGAAGTGGCGGACGACAGGGGCTGCAAAAGCGCCTCACTGACGACAGCCGAACCGGACGCTGGCTCCAGCTGCAACGAGTCCTGTTTGGACCTCGGAGGCCTGTCTTTGCGCTTCTTTTGAACTCCGGTAGTGTCCGACGACATTCTATAATTGAAACGCCTGCCAAAATAATTTAAAGCCCAATCGTACCTGTGCTTGATAGTACGAGAGTTGAACCTGGCACAGAACCGACAACAAGAAACGTCGTGGTCAGGGCCTAAGCAAGGTAGACAGTAAGAGTGGAAATCTTTATGAGGTATTTGTTTCCCACACGCTATACAATTATTAACTTTTTCTGAAATCGGAGGAACAAGAAAAAGATTCCCCAACGGGGTACTTAGCTTTGAGAAGAGAAGTAAGAACTTCGGACCGACAACAACCAAATACGCTGTTCGAAAATCGCCAACCAACGACTTGCGAGCTGCTTTCCACCGCACGGCAAGAAAGACTGGAGAAGATGGTGTCGGCTGAGGGCTATGTACCAAAGCGTACTGACGTCAGGGTACTAGCTTGTACAGCCGACGCCGGACCCAGACTTTGGGATTCTGGCCGACCTCGGGCTGCCTGCCGGCAGGAGCACCCTACAGTTATGACTGCAACAGTGAAACACGAAGAACATCCTGAACTTTGACAGTCTAGCCTCAAATACGTTTGAGGACCCATTCTGTTGCAAAGCCTACACTGTGGATCTAGACATCAAGGACAGAAATGATGACTTCAACAATGTCATGGTCAGCTGCAAAAGCACTGGCACTGAATGACCCCAAAAGACCAAATCCAGGGGTCAAGGGACCCCCTCCCCAAACTTCAAAGTTGCAAGCAGAAAAACCCGAAGCCAAAGGCAATGTCAATACCAATAAAAGATGCTATCCTGACAATATCACCATAGTTAATGAAAACTGCTCCATCAACACTGACAACTGCAGGTTAAACAATCTAATGAGACCAGAGCTTGAATGAGACTCTGAGTTGGACCATGGGCAATGGATGGCAAAAATTCACAAAAGATGATTCTCTATTAACCCAGAAGTTAGCAGATAGAGACGTCACACTGTGTGGGTTTCATCATCATGAAGGCCTGTGACATCTTCATGCAATCCCATTCCATAGAAATCGACCTCCAAGACCTCAGGGACCTAGAAGAATGTTATGGGGTTGGCTAAAAGTTTATAAAAGCTTAGAATCAGCAGCTGCAGAAGAAATGCTCTCTGAACAGGAACAGAGGGAAATGGGCTCCTCGGGCACTACTACAACTGAAGCACTTGCAACTGGGCAAAAGCCACCAGACTTGGGCTTCACAGGAAGAGGACCTAGAGAAGAGTCCCAAGTCTACAATAGGTTTCTTCTTACCTTCACTGCCCTCAGGGTACACACCTGCCTGGTCAGGAGCAAGAGGAGACTTATGCAATTAAGAAGCCTGCACAGGGAAATAGACGAGGCTTAACTAAGTTTCAATAGTTCTAGCCTGCTTCTCCTACTCTATATACGGTTTAAAACTAGCACAAATGTCGCATGCTTCCTTTAACTTGCCTCACACTTAATCATGCTTTGTGTTCAAAAGTATTTATCCTGCAAGAGGATTTTATTTCCTTACCCAGACTTTTCAAATTCCTCAGATTCCCTTTTGTACACACTATTCTTATTAGTGACAAAGCAGCTTACACTACAATAACTATCAAAACTAGTACAATAACTAAATGCATTTAACACAACAATCTACAAGGCCTATAGGGGGAGAGCCAAATGACAGAAAAATTCAAACAAAATGGAAAGTGCTAACCAGATAAAATATGAAAGGGCCATTGCAGAAAATGAATGCCAAAATACACGAATGGGAACTGAAAACAGTAGGAAAAACTAAAAATTTCAATGCTACCCTAGAGTCATTTGTAGATGCTATCCTCTAACATGAGGCAAAAGATAGAGAAGGGACTAATTTGATTGTACTGTAGATGAGAGTAACCTAGAAAAACATTAAATGCAAAACTGTCAAAGTCCTGTTAAACATAGTACTTTAGGTGAAGATGGAACTCGAAAAAACCCAGATCATTCAAGTCTTAGAATGCCCGCATCTTGCAAATGTATTCTTTATGAAAGGTTTTCTAAAATACAAAGCTTAAAATGGTTTCTAAAACTTACTGTTGCACTCCTCTGCTCATCAAATCGCCCACATTTCTGAAGTTCCTTATACAACTCTCCACGAGGGGCATACTCCAAAATTAAAAATATGCGTTTTCGGTCATGGAAATAATTATACAGCTGCAAAATGTTTGGGTGCCTAGAAGTTAAAAAGCAAAGCTATATTATAAGCAGACCACAAGTAAGCCAAAAACAGAGCTATCTACTCTGAAGTAGTTATAGAATTTAACAGTAGCTAAAAAAGGAAATTTACACAGGTCAAAGCTACGTAAAAAGAAGTTATGCACCTACCATAAAGTTCCATGTTAGTTGTCTTCATCTCGCCTTCTTTCTTGCTGGTTGGGAACGGAGCCAATCCTCGGCTCCAACTCATCTTCAATAGCTCAAGAGCTGTTTACTGGCTCGAGGCTACCCCTTATCCCATAATGCCTAGTGATTGCTACCCAGATCTCGTTTTAAATATCTAACACCAGATATAACAAGAGAATAAACCAGTCAAAAGAATTGGTTGACTTATACCTTCCATATCCTCTAAATCATTATAGGAAAACAAAAGAATACTCAGCCAGTGAAAAAGGGACTCCTCCCGATCCACTAGGACAGGGGGACAGAGGGCAGGACGCAAGAAAGAAGGCGAGATGAAGACAAATAACATGGAACATTATGGTAGGTACATAACTTCTTTATGTTATGTTGTCTATCTCGCCTTCATTCTTGCTGGTTGGGACAGCGTCCCTAGCACCTAACATCCTGAGTGGCTCAGTGGAACAGACTCTTCAGAACAGTGGAACCAAAATCAGCTCTGCTCCGGAAGACCATATCCACCTTATAATGGGAAATAAAAGTATGAGGATTTGCCCACGTAGTAGCTGCACATATGGAATCCATGGGCAACCTAGACTGAAAAGCTACAGAGGTGGCTAATGCCCTAGTAGAATGACCTTTCGGTTAAGATGGTAATTCCTTATTCCGTAACTGATAAATAAATGAAATAGTATGGGATAGCCATGTATCTGCGGGGGTGGTGCTACGGTAGCATTGTCGCCTCACAGCAAGACGTTGTCCCATTCAATTCTCAGCTAGAGCGTCTTCTGTGGAGACATGCGTAAATGGGCGTACCTTCATTGAAGGTTGTGCGTTAGGGCCGGCAACTCAGCACGTAAAAATCAACTGCCAATCATTAGCGGACCGGAGTTCCGCTGTGGCGACCCCTAACCAGGAAAAGCCAAGAGACACAACAACAGTATGGGATAGTCATCTAGGTAAAGTCACCATGGAAACTGGGAGACCTTGTTGATTTAAGGTACAAGAAAAACAATTGGTCTGATTTTCTTATTTCTTTAGTTCTATGAAGGTAAAAACGCAATTGCCTGTGTACGTCCAATTGAAGTTTGTACTCTGCCTTGTTGCTGTGATTGAAGAATACGGGGAGATCTATAGATTGATTTGAATTATGTTCAGAGCAGACTTTGGGAAGAAATGAAGGATTTGTCCTTAGAAAAACTCTATCCCTATGAAACACCAGATAAGGAGAACGGACACATAGTGCCTGTAGTTCTGAGACTCGCCTGGCTGAAGTGATAGCAACCAGAAAATGTGTTTTCCGAGAGAGAAATTTGATGGCAGGATGCTGCTGGTTCAAAAGGAGGCAAAATTAAGGACATTAGGACAAAATTAAGGTCCCAAGGAGGAGGGGGGTCTCTCACTGGAGGTCTAAGAAGAGATGTTCCTCTCAAAAAGGCTTTACAGAGCTTGTGAGACATGTTTGAATTCTGTAACCAGATGTGAAAATTAGAAATGGCTGCTAATTGCACCCTAATGGTAACGGAAGCAGCTCCAGAGTGAAAAAGTTGTGCTAGGAACTCTAGTATCTCATGGACTGGGGCTGAGAAGGGATCCACATTCCTGGACTCAGCCCAATAAGAAAAACGTTTCCATTTGCTAGCATAAATTGTCCTAGTGGTGGACTTATGTGAGGAAATGATAATCTCACGGACTGCTGGGGAAATGCTAGGAAGCCTGGCTAGGGTTGGAAATGGAGCAACCAAGCTGTGAGCTAGAGAGTCTGAAGGGACTGATGCAACCTGCCCGATTGGATCCGATTCCAGATTTACGGATTCATCAGAGTCCAGGGCTGATCGAGAAGATAGACGTGTAGGAACGGAAACCATATCTGTTGAGGCCAGTAGGGGGCAATGAGGATCATTTTGCAACCCGACTTTGCTTTCTGTATGAGTCTTGGTATAAGGGGAAAGGGAGGAAAAGCATAAAGGAGTCCCTGAGGCCAATCGTGGACTAGAGCGGCCCTGGGTATGTGACCTGGAAGTGGAAGAAGGGAGAGTTAGTTGCTGCATTTGCTGTTGAAAGGGGTAGCAAAAAGATTGCAGCAAGGCTGTCCCCATTTGCGGAAGATCAGGTCCGCAACTTCCTGATTCAGAGACCACTCGTGAGGCATGAGAATCGCTCTGCTGAGCCTGTCCGCTATGATGTTGGATCTCCCAGGGATGTGCGTCGCAATAAAAAGTTGGGAGGAAATCACCCACTGCCACAGTCTTGAGTGCTTCTCGACACAAGGGGTAAGATCTGGTCCCGCCCTGCTTGTTGTTGTACCACACTACTGACATTGTCAGTTGGGATTGCAATGGTCCCGGAAGGAAGAGAGTCCTGAAGGGCTTGCAACGCTAGGAGCACAGCTCTCATTTCTAGGACGTTTACGTGCAGATGGCACTCGTGAGGTTGCCAAGTGCCTTGGACTGTCCTGCCCAGATAGTGCCCCCCCCCCACCCTATCAGGGAGGCGTCTGTGGTCACTGTGGCTATCGGAGGGGGCTGAGTGAAGTCTCTACCCTGAGTCACTAGTGGGGAGACCATCCACCAGAAAAGGTGCCTTTTGCATGCTTCTGTAATCAGGATCATGTGAGACATGGGCAGCTCTTGGATCACTGTGTGAAAAGAAGCCACTGAAGAATCCTCATATGGAAGCGTGCCAATGGAAGGAGGATGGCAGCTGCCATGGAGCCTAGAGTTTGAAGGACATATTTGACTTGTATCCTCTTGCTCTGCATTAGGACTTGCACTTGCTGACGGATAGTGGACACTCTTTCCAGTGGTAACCTTGCGAACATTTCCTTTATGTTTAATTCTGCTCCTATGTAAGTGATAGACTGACAGGGCAACAAGGCAGATTTTTCTAAATTTATGGCAATACCTAGCTGGGTGCAAAAAGTGATTGTGTAATCCCGCGCTTGTAAAAGTTGATGCCTGGTGGCAGCAGTGAGGAGCCAGTCATCTAGATATGGAAACAACTGGAATCCTTGACGTCTCAGGTAAGCCGTGACCACTGCCATACATTTGCTGAACACCCTGGGGGCTGTGGTGAGACCAAAGGGCAGAGCTCTGAATTGGTAGTGACTGGCCCCCACCCGAAAGCGAAGAAATCTCCTGGAGCGTCTGTCCATCTTGATATAGTAGTATGCATCCTGAAGATCTATTGAGCACATCCAATTGTCCTGACCCAGAAAGGGCAGAATGGACTGTAGCGTGACCATCTGAAACTTTGTTCTTTGTACAGATCTGTTTAATCTGCTGAGATCCAGAATGGGTCTCCAGTCCCCTCCCTGTCTTTTTTGGTACCAAAAAGAACCTTGAGCAAGTTCCGGATCTGAGCTGGTCTGCGGGGACCTCTTGGATGGCTTTTTTTCTAAGCAGTTTTGAAACTTCTATAACTGCTTGCTCCCTCAGATTGGGTGGAACATCTGGAAGGGCCTTTTTTGACTGTGGAGGGCGTTGAAGAAAGGGAATTCTGGAACCTCCGGATATAATGGACAGTACCCATCTGTCTTGTTAATTTTTGCCAGGCGCTTGGGTACAGTGAAAGTCTTCCCCCGACTGCCTCCAGAGGCGAGCAGCCGGGCAACCCTTCAGGGATGTTGGAAGGGCTTGTCAGAGAAGGATTCTCTGTTGCCCTGGTTCTGTGGACCCCCTCTGCCACGAGGGCGGCGTCTATTATTGTTATTTCCCCCTCTGCCTCTGGAGGAAAAATCACTACGTGTGTCAGGCAAGGCTCCCTGAGATTTGCGGAACCACATCTTCCCACTTCTCTGACCCTTGGGGAAGGGGTCTTGAGGGAGTGGAAAAACGGACTCCCACAGCAGAGAGAGTCTTGCCTTCTTGCTCACACCTAGTCAAAGTGTCTCACCTGTGGCCCAAAGAGAAAGGAGCCATCAAAGGGGGTGTTGGTGAAGGACGCTCGAAAGGGTTCCGCAAAATTACACAGCCGCATCCAAGCATGCCTCCTGAGGGCCAAAGCAGTGCCCGCGGCTCTACTCGCTCCATCGCCAGCATAGGAAATGAGCCTCATGGAGGAGTTGACTACGGAATTAAGAGTCGCTAGCTGGGAAGTTACTTTGGCTTGTACTCCCTCAGCTGTAGGATCTTGAAGGGTATCTCCTAGCTCTTTTAGGAGATCCCTCTGAAGACGAGTAAAGTGTCATTAGTAGGTCAGGGACCTCATGGAGAAGTTCGCTGAAGCAAACATTCGCTTTCCGTATCTGTCCATCGTCCTAGACTCCTTGTTAGGAGGATGAACAGATGAAGAGGTCTCTACCATCTCTTTTTTGGTGGCAGCTGCTACCACCATGGCATACCTGGAACATCCTTAGAAAGGAACTGCTTATCCTGGGGGGCTGTAATAAAATTATTTGGTCTCCTCGGAGTTGGTTCCGCTGTGTCCGGAGCTGGCAACGCCTTTTGAGCCACTACAGACATAAGTGGGTCGAAAGGAGGAGAAACCCAGGAGGTGGAAGGCCAGGAACCGAAAGCATCCAGGAATATAGACTCATCCTCGGTAGGGGCTAGGGGAGTCCAGTTCCCCCTCTGCCTAAGTATTTCAAGGATGTCCGTGAACGAAACATCTTCAGAATGGGATCTCGGGGACCCTTCCGATTCATCGAAGTCCGTATCAGAAGTAACAGACTCCGGGGAGTCAATGTGCTTCCTCTTGCACTTTTTCCGAGGGGGGGTCCTCAGAGATCAGGAGAGGCCTCAAAAGAGGAGGGAACACCCAATAGGGTGTCCTGGACCATCGGTTCCCTACGCTTGGGGTCTGGAGGAGGAGCAGAGGTTGGCACAGACACTATGGGGAATGGAGCCGGTGGAGCTGGTAGTGGAGCTGACTCAGGGGACAGCACACTCCGCATGACCTCAAAGGCATCCCTGCCTCGAGGAAGAGAAAGCTCCGGTTCCAAAGAAATAGGAATCTTTCTCCGCGCCGAGGGGGACGGCTCCGAGGCCGATGTTGGAGCAGAGCTCACCTGCGCCAAAGCTCCGAGAGGGAGAATGGGGTCGGACAAGGGTCCGATGCCACTCCCCCCACTCGGAGCAGACGAGGAAGCTCTGGCGACCAGATTCCTCGATCGAAGGAACTATCGAGGTAATCGGAACCGAAGGGGATATGGTGATCGGAGCAGACTGTTCCACTACCCGAACCCCAACAAATTCCAGCTCCAAACTCATTGTAGTCGGAGGAGGAACATCAAGTGAAGTGGACAGAGCAGATACCTGTTGAGGAGGGCTGGACAATAATTTAGCTAGTGCCTGCGACTTTAGCAACCTACTGATTACTCTCTCCACATCATGATCAGCCTAGAGGATCAAGAAGAGTGAGAAGATTGGTGGCTACGCTCACTTTGAAGTAATGGAGACAGAGGAGCCGAATGCACCGACTTTAAGGAAGGGGACCTCAGCCTCTTGTGGCTCCGCAACGGCTCCGAAGCATCCGATGGAGCCAACGGGGAGGTTGTCTTGGTGCCAGCTGGAACAGACTTAGAAGGTAAATCCTGCACAGGAGTCGTCTCCAAGAGTGGAGCCGATGGCTTAGAGGATTTTGGGGATTTCAGTGGCTGTGAAATCTTTGCCGGTGAATCTTGGGGTTTTAACAGACCCCTAAGAATCAGTTTGTTCTTACGTTCCTGCAGGACTCTTGGACTAAAAGCATGGCAAATAGAACAAGAGTCCTGCAGGTGAACAGCGCCCAAACAGTAGACGCAACTAGTGTGCCCATCTGTCAGAGACATTTTCTGACAGCATGAGTCACACTTCTTGAATTCAGAAACCTTAGCTTCCTTAGACATGACTGTACCAAAAAAGGAAGACTAAGTAAATACAGACAAAAAACAGTACTACACTAGACAAAACACACCAGTACTATCTATAACTATGAAGGAAATCTAAGATATAATTTTTTTTTTTTTTTACAATAAGGGGGATAAAAGGAGAGCCTCTAAATTAAACGGCTAACCTAGGGATGGGGAGAACTTTCTAAAGGAAAGTTTACACAAAAAGTTAAATATACGAGCCTGAGCTAGAAAAATGACACCTTCGCAGCTGAAGCGGCAAACGAGATCTTGGTAGCTATCGCTACGCATTAGGGGATAAGGGTTAGCCTCGAGCCAGTAAACCGCTCTCGAGCTATTGAAGATGGCCGAGTCGACCAGCAAGAATGAAGGCGAGATAGACAACTTAACATCTATAGTTACAAACTTACAAGCAAGTTGTCTACAACATGGAAACCCTGTCAAATCTTTTTTAGTTTTTAGACATAGGTTTAAAAGATATCCTTAGGAAATGGGAAGGTGTTCAAGTAGTACAGCACTTAAGCAAATAAACAGTCGAAATCACAAAATGCGCTGAAGTACTAGCATCCCTGAACGAGGGGTTCTTTGCCATATGCCTGTTCTTTGAAGGGTTATGCTCCACCTAAAAGGATAAATTATCAGTGAAAGAAAAAAGTACAGTTTTGTACCTACCATAAATGTAGATGTTCGAGGATTCCATTGCTGCAGTCCTTACTATTGGGTATAGTCCGCATCCAGTCGGCCCGAATACCAGAGTATAAGGCTGACGTCGGTCAGGGCGCATTAGACTGACGTCAGTACGTCAGGGTACTAATGCGCATGACCGGCGTCATATCCTCAGTCTTTTCTTGCTCCAGATGTCAGAAGACCCTAAAAAGACAAGGCCCAAAATACCTGCACCAAAACATGAACAAGACATACAAAAATATAAGCAGGTAAACTCACCTACACAACCACCCCTAAACACAGAGGGGAAGGAGGGAGGGTAAATTGGACTGCAGCAATGGAATCCTCGAACATCTACATTTATGGTAGGTACAAAACTGTACTATGTTCTTCGTTTTCCATTGCTGCAGTCCTTACTATTGGGTAGAATCCCAAAGCAGAGGTAAGGGAGGCTGGCAAATCATAAAGAAGCAGGAGCTGACAACATGCCTTGCAAAACAGCTGTGGCAAAACCAGCCCTAGACTTAGAGTAGATAGGAAGGTGATAATGCTTAGAGAAAGTATGCACTGAACTCCAAGTAGCTGCTTCCAAAATATCCTTAGTTGCCACCCCCCGTAGAAATGCTGTTGAAGTGGCAGTAGCCCTAGTGGAATGAGGCCTAATCCCAGCTGGAACCTCCTTGCCATGATGGGAATAACAAAATGCAATGCAAAAGCCAATCCACCTAGAAATAGTTTGTTTTGACACAGGCTTGCCCTGCGAACTCAAAGCAAAAGAAACAAACAACTGCTGAGACTGCCTAAAATCCTTAGTCCTGCTTAAGTAATAACGCAATAGCCTGTGCACATCTAAAGTATGCAAAATCTTTTCCCCTTTATTTTGGGGGTTTGCATAAAAAGTAGGCAAATGAATAGTTTGGTTTAAAGCCACACTAGAAACCACCTTAGGCATAAAGGAAGGATTAGTACGTAATGATACCCTATCCTTATGGAAAATCAAAAAGGGCTCGACTGCCTTAAGGGCCTGCAACTCAGACACCCTTCTTGCAGAAGTAATAGCCAACAAAAAAGCAGTCTTCCATGACAAATATTTCAATTCAGCAGTAGCCGCAGGCTCAAAAGGTTGTAGAGTAAGTTTTTCCAACACAAAATTGAGATCCCAAGCAGGAGTAGGAGCTCTACGTGGGGGTCTTATATTTTTTGCCCCTCTAAGAAACTGCTTGAACAAAGGATGTGAAAACAATGGTGGGTCACAATCATAGTGAGCTGAGATTGCTGCAGCATGAATCTTAATGGAAGAGAAGGACAGACCCTTGTCCAGTAACTCAGTAAGATATTGAAGAGCCATACTCAAATTAGGCTCAGAAATCTCCAAATTCTTTGCTTTACTCCAAATTAAAAATCTCTTCCATTTTGCTGCGTACACTTTCCTTGTACTAGGTCTTCTAGCTTCCCTAATCACATTTAAAACTTGTTGAGGAAGTTGAGACCTGCTGTGTTTCAACACAGAATATGCCAGGCTGTCAGATGAAGAGAGTGAAGCTTGACATTGAGCAGATGACCGTCCTGCTGGGATAACAGATGTGGAATCAAAGGTTAAGGCCATGGAGGCTTCTTTACCAGACTCCGTAGTAGAGGGTACCAGTGTTGCCGAGGCCAATCTGGAGCTATCAAAATCATCCTTGGCCCGTCCTGTCTGACCTTTAACAGTACCTTTGGAAGAAGAGGCAGAGGAGGAAAGGCATACACATGAAGGTTTGTCCAACTGAAAGACAGAGCATCCACTTTCCAAGCTGTGTGATGAAACCCCGTTGTGCAAAACTGTGGCAGCTGGTGGTTTAGTGGAGAAGCGAACAGATCTATGTCTGGAGTTCCCCAAGACACTGTCAATTTCTGAAATACATGAAGATCCAGTTTCCACTTGTGGGGATCCATGATTTGTCTGCTTAACACATCTGCGAAGGAGTTCTGTGCTCCTGGCAGAAACCTTGCCTGAAGAGTTAGGTGCAAGCGTAGCGCAGTCTCCCATAAAATCATTGCTTGCCTGCATAGAGGATAAGAATGTGTTCCCCCTTGTTTGTTGAAGTATCACATGACAGTTGTGTTGTCTGTTAGAATCAACACCTGCCCTGGAAGAAACAACTCCTTGAAAGCCAGCAATGCGAACTGGACTGCTAACATCTCCTTCATGTTGATATGTAGATGCTGTAGTCTGGCAGGCCACTTGTCTGGTATCCACTTTCCATTTAGACGAGCTCCCCAAGCAATGTCTGAGGCATCTGTCAGTAAAATCTGACTCGCCTCTGGCCGGGTCACAGAGAGTCCCTTGTTTAGGTGACATTCCTGAGCCCACCACAAAAATTCTCTTTGAAGGCAAGGTATTATTTGAATGACAGTGTCTAAATCCTGGCAGTGCTGTGTCCATACATTTTTGAGATACCATTGTAACTTCCTCATATGCAGTTTGGCATTGGGAAGCACCAGAATACAAGATGCCATGAACCCTAATGCTTGTAGGACTGTCTCTGCAGTCAGCACGGACTGATGAGATAGTTGATGGAAGTAAAGTGATAGACTCTTTTGTTTGTCCGGGGTTAAAAAGGCCATCTGGGCTGCTGTATTCAGTCTCACACCCAGAAAGCACATGTCTTGAGAGGGTACTAGACTGGACTTTATTTCGTTCACAGAATACCCTAGGCATCTTAGCACTGCTATAAGATATTCCAGATGCTGTAGAAGGTCTTCCTTTTCTTGAGCCAGAATCAGGCAGTCGTCTAAATAAGGATAGATTTGAAGTCCTTGTAGCCTGAAGTAAGCTATCACTGGAGCCAGAACCCGTGGGAATACTCTGGGCGCAGTAGATAAGCCAAAGGGCAATGCAGAGAACTGATAATGAGAATCTCCAGCTCGAAACCGCAGATACTTCCTGTAACTTAGCCTGATAGGCACATGAAGGTAAGCTTCCTTGAGATCTAAAGTTACCATCCAGTGATCTTTGCCCAGCAGGGGTAAAAGCTGTTGTAACGTCAACATCTTGAACTTGGGAATGTCCAGATAAGTGTTGAGGAGAGATAAATCCAAAAGCAGTCTCCACGTGTTCCCCTTCTTTGGTACTAGGAACATGCGAGAATAAAATCCTAGGCCCCTTTCTGATACAGGGACTGGCTGAATGATGTCCAACACCCATCTGTCTTGAGTAATTAAATCCCAATTTTCTTTGAAAAGAGACAGTCGGCCTTCCAAAGGAGCTGCCAGTCGAGAATCTACTGGCAGCTGAATAGGCAGGTCATTGGGTCTGTTTACGAAAGGACTGACCCCTGCCCTCACCAGAAGTCTGAGCAGGTGAACTCCTGTTCTAGGCCTAAAAGAACCTTGAGCCCTGCCCCTACCACGTCTAGACCTACCCCTAGACTGGGAATCATAAGCAGGATATGTCCACCCCTTAGCAGGCCAATTTCTACTAAACTTGGTGGCTGTACCTGCAAAAATCTTTAACAGTTTGCATAGACTTAGCTTTGTCCTCCATTTTCTTTAAAACTGCTTCCACAGGTGAACCAAACAACACATCAGACTGTAAAGGAGCATCCAAAATCCTTGTCTTAACATGCTCAGCCAAATTTTGATCCCTCAACCAGGCATGCCTGCGAAGAACAGAACTAGTGGCAGCCACCCTCGAGGAGGCCTGCACAGCATCAAAACCACATTGCAAAGAATGCTTGCCCACTTGTTCAGACACAAACTAAATCCAGCAAGTCTTTACAATCAATACCTTCCGCCAAAGCATCCACCTTAGATTTCAATTGTGAAAGGAGATAATTTTGATATTTCAGCATGTGAAACTGACAATTCAACGCTCTCATGGCTAGAGTGGAAGAAGTATATACTTTCTTACCCCACCTATCTAACGCCCTTGCCTCTTTGTCAGTGGGAACAGGATTTTTAACCACAGAGGCCTTAACACCTTTAGGCCCCTGAGAAACAGTTTCTGGGTCCGCCCTAGGACTCTTAAACAAATACTTATGAGCTTGGGCACCCTATAGTACCTATCAGGTTTAACAGGAGCAGGAGGCAAAGAATCAGGGTTCAGGGAAGCCTCTGCAAAAACATCTTCCACCACATTCAACACAGGAGGTATAGCTAAGGGCCTATGCTGGGGTAAAAACAAGAATTCCCTAAGCCTCTTCCTGGAATCAGAGTAATCCTGGCCTTCCCATTTAAAGTGCTCCCTCATGGAATGCAGAGTCTCTGAAAATGAAAAATCCTCAGGAGGAGAAGCAAGGAGTGGCATCATCCACATCAGAATCAGAATAATGAGGATACTCCTGCAAATCTTCCGCAGAAGACTCAGAAGCCCCTGAACCCTGTTCAAAATTGTCAAACTCTGGTTCCACTCTAGGCCTCTTATCAGGAGGGCCCATAGAACCTCTAATCATAGTAATCAAATCTTCTGCCATTTTAAGCATATGTTTCTTAGGTACAGAACCCGAAGGCTAGGAGAAGCCCCTACTGAAGCTGAAGTTGGCCTACCTCTAAAAGAAGTTTTGGCAACAGAAGGAGAGGCTCTAACTACTTTGGGAAGAGAGGGAAGAATAGTTACCTGAGAAGCCCCTCAGCCTGGCCTGCCTCCTGAGAGGGTACATCCTGTAACAGTAAAGTTTCTGCCTGAGACTCCATAGAAACTCCTGGCAAAACCTCTGGCTCCACTGAGCCATCTAAAGAACCGACGTCCGGGACTGCGGTTCATCAACCCTAGGCTTCGCTGTTTTGTCCCTGCGCTTCTTAGGCGAAGCGGGCGGAGCATCCGGCGGCATTTTATAATTGCAACGCTTCCCAAACACTAATCTGGCACAGTCTAACCTCCTCTTAATAGTGCGTTTGTTAAACCTAGCACAAGAGCGGCAACCAACAACGTCGTGCTCAGGCCCTAAACAAGGTATACACAATGTATGGTAATCCCTATGAGGTATTTGTTTCCCACAAGAAATACAGTTATTCACTTTTTCTGACATCCGGTTAAATACTGAGGCAAGAAAAAACCAAAATGCTCCCCAACGGGGTACTTAGCCAACTCTGATTCGGTCTGAAACTCCGGTTTCAGAAATATTTCAGAACGCCAACCTGCACTCGCAAAACTGCTTCTGCATCGGACAACGCGGCAAAAAAGACTGAGGATATGACGCCGGTCATGCGCATTAGTACCCTGACGTACTGACGTCAGTCTAATGCGCCCTGACCGACGTCAGCCTTATACTCTGGTATTCGGGCCGACTGGATGCGGACTATACCCAATAGTAAGGACTGCAGCAATGGAAAACGAAGAACATCTACAGCAAAATGTGGATTAAGATAGTGTCAGTACTGAAATGAATAGAAACGCATCTGAAAGTCTCTTAAGCAGCTGAATAATCAGATATACAAGTACTCACAGTATTAGTTTTCTAGAGATCATCGATACAGGGAGTAGACACTTGGACATTCCTTCCACTGCTAGTTGAAACTGTGGTCTCAAAGTTGCATATTCAATTTTGTTCACAGTCGGATATTCCTCCAACCAGGATAAAGAAGAAATCCACTAGTAAAATGTATATTCTTACTATATAAGCTAGGCAGTGAAGGAAACCTCTCAGTGGATCTGATTGAAGTACCCTTTCCTCGACTTTTTTCCAACATACCAGGGTTTGGAGACCTCATGCCATGCCTTCTGATGGAGCACATTATGCCATGTGCTCCATAAGGAGAGCATGCCCCCCCCCCCCCCCCATTAATCCCATCACTACACAACTTGCTGCTTTGGGTGGGTGAAATCTGTCACTTCAGGCTCAAGTAAAACAAGGGTGCCTATACTAAACAAAGACCTACAAACATGTACAACTCTGACGGTGGGGATCAAAACTGCTGAATGGTGGAGAAACTTGCGTGTAAGGAGATGGTTTGGATGGGGGACAGACCAAATGCTGCCTCCGCCACAAGTCAACTGATTGTACCACTGCATGTCACTGGGAAGGACTCTTAAGCCTACACAGAATTCAAGCCATGTAAAACCCAAAGAAAAGCAGAAAACGGTCAAAAGTAATCAGAAAACAGTCTTGAATTAAGTTACAAAAGAAGCCCCTTCTCTTGGTGTCATAGTCCAAACAGTAGTGTTTGGATGAAAGTATTAAGCAAGTGGCTACTACGCAGACAGACAAGACAATGGAATCAAAGCAAGCACTGGAACCAGCAACATCCCTGAAGCAGCCTTGGACAGCACTATCTTCCATAACGTTCCCATGTGTACTGTCCATCTCTACCTTTATTCTTACTGATGCCTTTGAAGTCATGAGGAGGGTAATGGCTACCACCCCAGTGTAAGACACAAGCTTCCTTGGATCTTCCTCCCTCATCGACGCAGGTGTCTTTGTAAATTTAAGACTAAAATATTAACTTTGCAATTTGTTCTTGGAGCTCAATATATGGACAGGCTGGAGATACTTTTCCATTTGTTGAGCGGGAATGCCTGACTGAGCAAGAGCACTTTTTCAGCAGAGTCCAGGGGAGAAAAGCTCCATAATAATGCAATAAAAACAAGCTAAAGTTATACAAACAAGTTTAAAAATTTAAATATGATAATTCTAGATTAGACTCTATATAATGAACATTAGCAAAGTCAAAAGAAAAGGAACAGAAATAAAAAAAAAAGTTATGTACTCACCATAACATTCCATCTGAGTAGGTAACTTCATTTGTCTGCAACCTGTGGGTATCTGATCCGCCCTCGGATCCGAGCCGGCAGCTTTCCAAGCTAAAAGATCTGAGCTCCTCCCCCTTACCCATAATGACCTGCTACCTTCCTCCAGTCCTCAGATCGAGTTTGCCTTAAACAAAAACACACCAAGACCCTCGAAAGAGGAACACTAACCTAATGCATGACAAGGTGAAACCTTACGTCATAGAAATAACCATGAAACAGGTTAGGGGGAAGGAGGGGGGGGGGGGTCGGTTGCAGACAAATGAAGTTACCTACTCAGATGGAACGTTATGGTGAGTACATAACTTCTATATCTGAAGTAGTTAACTTCATTTGATCAGCAACCTGTGGGACAGAGTCCCCAGCTACCTAAAATCTTGGGCGGACCTCAAGGAAGGATATTCTGGAGCACTGCGGCGCCAAATGATGCCCTACTCCTGGATATCAAATCAAACTTATAATGAGAAATGAAGGCATGAGAAGAGGACCAAATAGCTGCTGAGCAGATGTCGTCTAGAGGAACTCTCGACGAGAATGCTGCAGAAGTAGCCATAGAACGGGTAGAATGGGCATGGACCCCTAAGGGTTCAGGCTGGCCGGAGGCTAAATAAGCGTGCACGATACATTGGGATTATCCATCTGGCCAAGGTAACTTTCGTAATAGGCTTTCCTAAAGATGGTTTAGCGAAAGACACAAAGTTGATCAGATTTCCTAGTAGTGGCTGTCCTGTGCAAGTAAAAATGCAATTGTTTGTGCACATCCAATAAGTGCAATCTGTATTCCCCTTTGTTCTGAAAGTTGGGGAAGAACACAGACAAATTAATGGATTGGTTGATATTGGATTCGGAGGCCACCTTAGGCAAGAAAGAAGGGTTAGTCCTTAGAGACACTCTGTCCTTATGGAAGGCCAGATACGGGGGTTTCATACAAAGGGCTTGAAGCTCAGATACTCTCCTGGCTGAAGTAATTGCAATCAGGAAGGCCGTTTTCCAAGATAAAAATTTTAAATCAACCGTAGCAGCTGGTTCAAAGGGTGGGCCAGTCAATGCCTGAAGAACCAAGGTTAAGTCCCAGGGTGGAACCGCATTTTTGACCGGAGGTTTCAACAGAAAAGTGCCTTTCAAAAAAGTTTTGCATATCTTAGCGGACGCCAAGGGACCAAGGTTATCCCCTATGTGGAAATGGGAAATAGCTGCCATTTGGACTTTGACTGTAGAAGCACTAGCTCCTTGGTAAAAGATATGGGACAAGAATTCAAGAACCGTTGGAATGGGAGCAGTAAAAGGATCTAAATCCCTATTTTTGGCCCAGATGGAAAAACGCTTCCATTTACTTCTGTAGATCATTCTGGTAGAAGGTTTATGCGCCGCTACCAGAATAGATTTTACGGGAGACTAGATACCGTGAGTCCTTACTATTAGTGGAACTGGATCAACCAAGCCGTGAGCTTGAGGTCGCCCAGGTTTGGGGGCTGTAATCCCACAGGATGAGAGATAAGATCCGGAATGGGATCAGAGATCCAAGGAGGAACTACACTGTGAGACCGCAGGTAAGGGAACCACATCTGGCGAGGCCAGAATGGGGCTATGAGGATTATCTTGCTCCCCAACCGATGAGCTTTCTGCAGAAATTTTGTCATTAGCGGAAGAGGAGGATAAGCATAAAAGAGACCGGGGGGGCCAAGCATGAACCAGAGCGTCTCTAGGGCTCTCCCCTGTTGGGGAAATCAGAGCAAAAAACTCGCTGCATTTTGTGTTTGAAGGAGAAAGCAAAAAGATCGCAGCAAGGTTGACCCCATCTGAGGAAGATCTGATTCGCTACCGATGGGTTTAGAGACCACTCGTAAGGTGTGAGGATCGAGCGACTCAGCTTGTCCGCTAGAATGTTGGCCCGACCCAGAATATGTGTTGCTACCAGAAAGCAGTTGATGGAAATCGCCCAGTCCCAAACTCTCATAGCCTTTCGACAAAGAAGGTAAGATCTGGTTCCTCCCTGTTTGTTGATGTACCAGACTACAGCCATGTTTGTCTGTCTGAATTGCAATAGTCCCCAGAGGAAGAAGGTCTTGAAGTGCTTGCAATGCTAGAAGCACCGCCCTCATCTCCAGGACACTGATATGCAGAACAGTCTCTAAGGGAGTCCACGTGCCTTGGACAGTTCTGCCCATAGAATGCCCCCCCCACCCAAGGCGAGAAGCATCCGTGGTCAGCGTGGCTTGGGGTTGAGGCATCACAAATGGTCTCCCTTCCAGCAGCTCTCGGGGAATGGAGCCAACAAAGAAGGGAGTTCCTGCAAACCCTGCTCAGGGGGAATTGGAGACTCCAATGGGTGAAGTAGGAGAGACCATTGAACCTGAAGAGTCCATTGAAGGACTCGTGTGCAATCATGCTAGAGGTGACAGGCTGATGGCTGCCGCCATGGAGCCCAGGGCTCTCAGGACCAATTCTGCAGGTGGGGCTGGAGATTGTAGAAGCGCCATTATGTGTAGTGACAAGTTGCACAACCTGTCCGCTGTTAGAAAGGCTTTGGCCTGGCACGTATTTATCCTGGCCCCTATAAAATCCAGAACTTGCACAGGATGAAGAGACTACTTCTGAAAATTTATAGTAATGCCTAGACGCTGGGCCAAGGCTAGGAAATAATCCCTGGCGGAGGCGGTGAGGAGCCAATCGTCCAGGTACGGAAGAGACCCACATTCCCTGAAGTCTCAGGTGGGCTGCTACAACTGCCATGACCTTAGTGAACACCCTGGGGGCTGTGGTGAGGCCAAACGGGAGAACCCTGAACTGAAAGTGACTGGCTCCTAGCCGAAAGCGGAGAAACATCCTGGATCGTCTGTCCATGAGAATGTGGTAGTACGCATCCTTGAGGTCTATGGAGCACATCCAGTCATTCTCCTGTAGGAGAGGGAGAATAGATTGCAGAGTGACCATCCGGAATTTCTCTTTGGCAATGAACAGGTTTAGAGATGACAGGTCCAGAATTGGCCTCAAGTCCCCCATCTTTGTTGGCACCAAAAAGAACCTGGAGCAATTGCCCAATCCGGATTGCTCTGGGGGGACGTGCTGGATGGCCCGTTTTTCTAGCAACTTCGATATTTCTGAAGCCGCCGCCTCCCTTTGATCGGGTGGGACATCGGGAAGGCACTTCGTAAGAGGGGGAATATACAGAAAGGGAATAGTGTAACCTCTGGATATTATTCAGAGCACCCAACAATCTGTAGTAATGGACTCAACTTTGTAGGTGCTCCGAAAAACGTCCCCCGACTGCCTCCAGAGAGGGACAGCCGGGCAAGCCCTCCGTGCCGGTCTGAGAAAGGTTCTCTGGACCCGAAATTCTTCGCCCCCCCCCTCTGCCTCTGGGCCAGCATCCACCTTGTCCTCCTCTGCCTTTGAAGGACGAAGGGTCGGGAGCGGGACAGGACTGCTCGGACTTCCGGAACCACATCTTCTGTCCTGATTCCTTGAGAAGGACCTTTGAGGATTAGAGAAGCGGATCCCGATGGCAGACAGCGTCTTCCCGTCTTTCTCGCTCTGGAGCAGCGATGCTGCAAGGCGACCCCTGCTCCGCTGGCTCTAGCTGCTCCCTCCGTGGCATGGGAGAGGAGCTGCATGGAAGTTTTAGAAACTGACTTTAGAGTGGCCATGCGAGCCGAGAAGGTCCGTTTGTCCTCGGCCGCCATGGACTCTGGGGGAGCTCCAGCGTATTCTTTTATCAAGTCCCGCTGGAGCCTGATGACGTGTGCCAGGTAATTCAGCGCCCTTATAGAAAAGGTAGCTGAAGCAAACATCCGCTTTCCAATACGGTCCAACGTCCGAGATTCCTTATCAGGAGGATGGACCGAGGAACTTTCCTGTGCTAGTTCCTTCTTAGTGGCAGCCGCCATCACCATGGCATCTACTGGGGAACCTTTATTCCACGCCTGTCTGTCAGGAGGGGGACTGAGTATTTTGTCTGGTCTTCTAGGGATTGGCTCCACGGTGTCCGGCTCCTTCCAAGCCCTGGTAGTAATCAAGTCTACCAGGGGATCAGCCGGGGGGGAGGACGACGACACCCAAGAGGTAGACGGGCCTGCGTCAAACGCCTCCAGAAACACAGACTCATCGGAGGAAGGTTTTTGGGCAGACCACCCTCCTCTGATACATAGCATTTCCATAATGTCTCCAAAGGAGACGTCTTCAGGGGTTGACCTTGGGGAACCTTCCCCTTCCTCCAAGTCCGTGTCCTCCGTGAGGGACTCAGGGGAGTCCAAGTGCCTCCTTTTGCACTTTCGTTTCACCAAACATCAAGAGTTCATCGCTTAAAGCTGTCAGAAGCCGCGGCAAACGAGATCTGGGAACTGGAGGGAGGTAGAAGGGCATTATGGGTAAGGGGGAGGAGCGGAGAGCTCGGATCTTTTAGCTTGGAAAGCTGCCGGCTCAGATCCGATACCCACAGGTTGCTGATCAAATGAAGTTAACTACTTCAGATCAAATGTTTAAGAACCGAAACAGTAAATGTCTAAAGACGTTATTACAGAGAAAGAAAGGAAAAGGGAAGTTTAGGGATAATAGAAGGAAGGAGTAGGATAAAGGAAAGTGTAGAGATGAATAGGAGGCAGGGAAAGAGAGGAAGGAGTAGGAAAAGGAAGTAGCGGTAGGAAGAAGAGAAGACAGTGTGTGGAGGGAAAGAGGTATGTTAGTTAGATGGTTATAATCAGGGAGGATGAGAGCAATGGCATATCCATCCTTGCTTGAAATATTCTTCTATGGCCAACTTAAATTGTTTGGGATGCTTCAGATTTCTGATTTCAAGAGGGGGCTTGTTCTATGCTATATGGTAGCTGTATATGTTTTGACCCGATTTAGATTTGGGTTTATAAATGTCTATCAAGGGATGAACTCCTGAGATTTCTTGTAATAGCGTACTGAGAGATGAGAGAAGACAGGTCTGGACAGTAGGCTGGCTGATGCAAAATTGTGTGTATGGTTTGGAGCTGTGAGAGCAGAGTAGGTGGGGTAGTTCTAGCCAGTTAAGTGTTCCAGGGATAGACAGTGGTAGGATTTATAGGTTTGGTGAGCAGCAAATCTAGGTATATTGTGGTGTATTGACTCAAGCTTGGATAGTAGAGTTGAGTTTAGATTAGTAAGAATTTGGGAGCAATATGTTAAGCATGGTAGAAGGTAAGCGTGTGCACATGTGATTCTAGCTTCATGGGAGAGAAATTTGTTTTTGTACAAGAGTCCTCATTTCTGATGAGTTTTCTTAATACAATTATTAATGTGATGGTCGAATTTCAACACCTAGGAGTTTTGTGCTTGATTCAACTATAATAGGGATATTGTTTAGTGACACTATAGAAAAGGAAGTTTTGATATGATTAACTGTTTTGGGGAGAAAGTAGTAGTTTTTTTTTTTTTTTTTTAGGGTTAAGGATGAGCTGATTGTTGAGATATATTTTTGATAATGGAGGCAGAATGATTACTTTTATTCACAGCAGCACCCCATATGTGACTTACCCATTTCATATATATAAGGAAGGCACACTATTTATGAGCTCTCAACTCAAGATTTACAAAATCACAAATTAAGCTTCAGGAGCAATTTTTCATTTATGTAATGTCTTCTGCTGCAAACAATGTGCAATTCTTTAAGTTTACTGACTTTTGCAGATCCCTTGAGCAAAGTTCACAGATTACATGTGATTTTATCCTTGAGCTGGTGGCTTTGAGAGTACACAAACAGTCAGCATGTGATAACATGCAAATTATTCCCTAGCTACTCTTAATGCACAGGATGTTTATATATCAGTCACTGGTGGTTCCTTCTTGTACATTTATACAGAAATAGAGCCTGAGTACTGTAATTTGTGTTAATGTAGTATGTTCATAGCTATCCTACAATATCAGTAATATGGCCCAGATTATAAATCACAGCTAGAGTTGTACAGAAGTTAGTCTTGCTCTTAAAGCTCTTGGTTCCCAAGTTCCATTCTCAGCTGGGGTACCTTTCCCTCCGCTGCTGTAGGTGAATTGGCAATCATGTGTATTGTCCATAGGGGTGTATGACAACGGAGTTTGTGTATCCTGTGATGGGTAGATATCCCATTCAGGATGGGTTTCTATTTCTCATGCCCAATGCTTGCCAAGATAGGCAACAGTGAACCCTGCACTGGATTAAACAGATGGATTAGCAGAAAGAATGAAAGTTTCATAAATATGTTTAGGATACATAAAATAGCTCATGAGAATATTCTATTTCCGAAGAGTGTACCTTTGGTCTTCTAAGCTGCACTGATAATATGCTGATGAGCCCAGTTCAGTGTCAACTGATCAGACACCTGTGGATGGGTGCGAGTAGGTAAAGACACCTGTGTCGATGAGGGAGGAAGATCAGAGGAAGTCTGTCTCTCATACTGGGGGTAATCATCACCCTCCCTGTGACTTCGAAGGTATCAGTGAGAATAAAGGAGAGGAGAGAGTGACAACACATAGTAGGTTAACGACAAGGGACACGACCATGAAGTGTGTTCCAAGAAAAGTTCATTCAATCCTCCTTGTTCAGCAATCTTTGTGGACAGGCAAGCCTGAGAGCCATTCAATGCAAATTTTAGGGATGTGAAGATACAAAATTCCATTAAGGAATTATGCATCTGGTGCTGAAGTCCTAGGTCTGGATCCTGATGGTCATTGTAGAGCAGAAATAGTTGACAAATGCCCAGTGGCTATAGAATAACTGAACAAACTGTATGGGTACCTGAAAATAAGTCAGAGGCACTGGTATGCTGACTGACTAGATTAGTACAGGATGCCTCTACGACCATATGCAGAATTTTTTCCATTTGGAAAGCATATCTGTTAGGCATAAGGCTTCCTAATACCTACAATCAGTTCTGTAACTCCAGTAAGATGGGCATGATTCAAAAATTGTAATCCAAAGCAACCTGCAAATCCAGTTGACAGAAGCTTTTTCAGCCTGCATAAAAAGTTATTTCTTACCATAATGTTCCATCTGTGTTGTTGATCTTTCATTCATCACTGATGGATTTGGTTCAGAGCCTCAGAAAAGAATCTGCTAATACCAAGCTTGCATCAGCCAACAAACTTTCGAGCTAAGCTATTACCCATAGTGCCCTTTTTCCTGTTTCCTCAAAATGAGTTTGCCCATCTTGTACTAGTAAACAAAGGCCATTTGTGCGCAAATGCCCTAACTCACCACTTGGACCCAAAGTATCCCCTGGAGCCTTTGGAGGGAGGGGAAGGAGGGTGGGAAGTGATGAAAGAATCAACACCACAGATGAACGTTATGTTAAGACATAACTTCTTTATCTGATAATGTTAATCTTCTTCCCATTCATCATTGATGGGACAGAATCCCCAGCTACCTTGTGTTCCTTATGGAAGAATGCTCCTGAGCACTATTGAGCCAAAGGCAGCTCTCCCTCTGGAGAACAAATCCAATTTGTAATGATTAATAAAAGTGTGGGGGTTAGCCCATGTGGCTGCTGCACAAATATCCCTAGAGGCTCTCAAATGGAAGGCTACAGACGTTGTCATAGATCTGGTAGAGTGGGCTTTAACATTCTGTGGTATAGTTATTTTTTTGCAAGTGAACAGATGTAACGTATGCAGTCCCTTAGCCATTTTGATAGAGACCTTGGGAGACAATTTCCCATCGTAGGTCCAGAAAAGGAGATGAAAAGTTGGTCAATTTTACGTATTGCTTTGGTTCTGTTTAAATAAAACCTCAGTTGTCTGGGTATATCCAAAGAACGTAGACAGTATTCCCCTTTATTACTAAAATTTGGACAAAATTCTGGCAAATCAATGTTCTGAATGATGAAAAAATCTGAGATAACTTTGGGGGAAAAAGATGGGTTTGTCCGGAGTGATACTCTGTCCTTGTGGAAGATTAAATAAGAAGTTATGTACCTACCGTAACGTTCCATGTTAGCTGTCTTCTTCTTTCTTGCTGGATGGGTTCGGAGCCGATCCTCAGCTCCGACTCGGCCAATACTAAAGCTAGAGAGCCAATTCCACCGGCTCGAAGCTCCCCTATATCCCACAATGCTAGGCGGTAACTACTCAGATCTCGTTTGATAGCTAAACCAAGCAGTTCTGGTCTCCACAGTATGGAGAAAAAAGGACCCACCTCTATATAAAAATGAATGTAAGTTACCACAAACATAAAAGGGAGAATAGAGGTGGTAGAACATGTGGGAAGGAAAATTCCAAAAGAAGATCCCAAAATTTCCTATCTGTCTGTCCAGGCTAGGGGGAAGGAGGGTGGGACGCAAGAAAGAAGGCGAGAAGACAACTAACATGGAACGTTATGGTAGGTACATAACTTCTTGATGTTAAGTTGTTAATCTCGCCTTCATTCTTGCTGGATGGGACCGCGTCCCTAGCACCTTATTCCGGGTGGCCTATCGGAACAGACTCTTGAGAACAGTGGAACCAAAGCTGGCACGGTTTCTGGAGGCCATATCCAATTTGTAATGTAAAATGAAGGTATGAGGAGAAGCCCAAGTGGCTGCTGCACAAATGGAATCTATTGGCAGCCTGTCCTGAAAAGCTACAGATGTAGCTAATGCCCTAGTTGAATGAGCTCTAATTTCCCTTCCGCATAAGACTTAGTCCTGTCTAAATAATATCCAAGTTGGCGGTGAACATCTAGAAAATGTAACTTTTGTTCCGACCTGTTGGAATAGTCAGGGAAGAAGACGGGGAGATCAATCGTTTGGTTCAGGTTTGTCTGAGAGGAAACCTTGCGTAAGGAGGACGGATTAGTCCAGAGGGACACCCTATCTTTGTGGAAAACTAAGTAAGGAGGACGACTGCACAGAGCATGAAGTTCAGATACCCTTCTAGCTGAAGTTATGGCTACTAGAAAAAGTGTTTTCCATGAGAGCAACTTAAGAGGGCATGAAGCCGCTGGTTCGAAGGGGGGGGGGGTCAAGGATGCCAGAACCAAATTCAAGTTCCATTGAGGTGGGGGATCTTTGATTGGGGGCTTGAGTAGAAAAACACCTCTTAAAAAGGCTTTGCAGAGCTTATGGGACATGATACTGGAGTCTGAGACACCTACACGAAAATTAGATATAGCAGCTAGTTGTACTCTAATGGTAGATGAAGAGCCTAAATGAAAGAGCTCTGCCAGAAAGTCTAGGATAGACTGGATAGGTGCAGTGAAGGGGTCTATATTTTTTGATGCTGCCCAGAAGGAAAAACGTTTCCACTTACTATTATAAATCTTCCTGGTAGAAGATTTGTGAGAGGCTATCAGGAAGTTTCGGACCGAATGAGAGATTAAGGGAAGCCTGGCTAGGGTAGGAATTGGAGAAACCACGCTGTGAGGTTGAGAGAATGAAGGGAGTGGTGCAGCTGGCCTGACTGGTGGGTCAACAGATCTGGCACCGGGTCCAGATGCCAAGGCCGCTCCAACAGGTAATGATGGAGGAACGGAAACCATATCTGTCAAGGCCAGTAAGGGGCAATGAGGATCATTGTAACTCTCAAGGTGATAGCTTTCTGAATTAATTGAGATCAGTGGAAACGGGGGAAAAGCATACAGAAGTCCCCGGGACCAATCGTGGACTAGAGCGTCTCTGGTGGGATGGCCTGGTAACGGGAAGAGAGTGAAGAAGTCGTGACACTTGCTGTTTTGGGGAGTAGCAAAAAGATCGCAGCAAGGCTGGCCCCATCTTTGGAAGACTTCTTCCAGCACTGATTTCTTTAGAGACCACTCGTGGGGCATGAGAATGGCCCTGCTCAACTTGTCCGCAATCACGTTGGACTTCCCGGGAATGTGCGTTGCTATCAGAAAACGCTGAGAAGAAATCGTCCACTGCCAAAGTCTGAGTGCCTCTCGACATAAGGGGTAGGATCTGGTTCCTCCCTGTTTGTTGATGTAACACACTATGGAGATGTTGTCCGTCTGAATTGCAATAGTCCCTGTGGGAAGAGAGTCCTGAAGGGCTTGCAATGCTAAAAGCACTGCTTTCATCTCTAAGACATTTATGTGCAAGCGGCACTCGAAAGGTTGCCACGTGCCCTGGACTGTCCTGCCCTGATACTGCCCCCCCCACCCGATCAGGGAGGTGTCCGTTGTCACCGTGGCGACTGGGGGGGGGGGGGAATGAAAGGTCTGCCCTGGAGAACATGAGGTGATGTGATCCACCAAGACAGGTGATTCTTGCATGATTGAGTTATTAATATGATGTGAGACATCGGGAGCTGTTGGAAGGACCATTGAGTAAACAGCATCCATTGAAGGATCCTCATGTGGAAACGAGCTAAGGGGAGAAGGGTGACAGTAGCTGCCATGAGTCCTAATACCTTCAAGACTACCCTGGCTTTGACCTTGTTGCATTGTAATAGAAGGTAAACTTGTTTGCGGATATCTAATGCTCTTTGCTCTGTAAGTCTGGCGGAAAGATTAAGTGCGTCTAAGGTGGCGCCTATAAAGGTAATAGATTGACAAGGCGACAAGGCAGATTTTTCGAAATTTATTGAAATGCCTAGAGCTTGGCAAGTTCGGATGGTGAAGTCTCTGGATAGAAGCAGTTGATGTCTGGTGGTGGCAGTAAGGAGCCAGTCTAAATATGGAAACACCTGGAATCCTTGACGTCTCAAGTGAGCTGCGACCACTGCCATGCATTTGGTAAACACTCGGGGGGCTGTAGTGAGACCAAAGGGCAGGGCTCTGAACTGGTAGTGACTGGCTCCCAGCCTGAAGCGGAGAAACCTCCTGGAGCGTCTGTGCATTTTGATATGGTAGTACGCATCCTGAAGGTCTATCGAGCACATCCAATTGTCCTGACCCAAGAAGGGTAGAATGGACTGTAGCGTGACCATCCGGAATTTTGTTTTTTTGATATAATTGTTTAACTTGCTGAGATCCAGTATAGGTCTCCAGTCCCGTTTTTTTTGGTACCAAAAAGAATTTGGAGTAGATTCCGGATCCTTGCTGGTCTACTGGGACTGATTGGATAGCTCTTTTTGATAGCAGCTTTGATATTTCTAGTGCTGCTTGTTCCCTTAGACTGGGTGGAACCGTCTGGAAGGGATCCTTTGGGATGGGATGGGATGGGATGTGAATAAAGGGAATTTGTAACCCGCGGATATGATGGACTGTACCCATTTGTCTTGGGTGAGGGAAAGCCGGGCTTTTGGGTACAGTGATAATCTTCCCCCGACTGCCTCCGAAGGTGGACAGCCGGGCAAGCTCCTCAGGGATGCTGAAAGGGTTTATCAGAGAATGTTTCTCTGCTACCCTGGTTTTGCGGACCTCCTCTGCCTCTAGGGCGGCGTCTATTATTATTTCCCCCTCTGCCTCTAGAGGGGAATCGACCTTGTGCGTCAGATGAGACTCCCTGAGGTTTGCGGAACCACATTTTTCCTCCCCTCTGACCTTTTGGATAAGGTCTAGAAGGGGTAGAAAAACTGACTCCCACGGCAGAAAGAGTCTTACCTTCCACCTCGCACCTAGTCCATGTATCCTTCACCCGAGGACCAAACAAAGTTGAGCCATCAAAAGGGGAATTGGTGAAGGACGCCTTGAAAGGGTCCGCAAAATTGCAAAGCCGCATCCAGGCATGACGTCGTAAAGCTACACCTGTGCCTGCGGCCCTACTCGCCCCATCAGCAGCATATGAGATAAGCCGCATGGAGGAGTTAACAATCGAATTCAGGGTTGCCAACTGAGAGTTCATTTTGTCTTGGAACCCCTCAGCTGTTGGATCCTGTATAGCCTCACCCATATCTTTGAGCAAATCTCTCTGGAGACGGGTGAAGTGACAGGTAGTTCAGCGACCGCATTGAAAAGGTCGCTGATGAAAACATCTGCTTACCGTACCTTTCCATGGTCCTAGACTCCTTATTAGGAGGATGGACAGGTACCAAAGGATCGGCTAACTCCTTCTTAGTGGCTGCGGCCATGGCATCAACAGAGACACCTTTAGATAGAAACTCTTTCTCCTTAGGGGCAGTAATAAATTTTGACGGCCTCCTTGGGGTAGGTTCCACTGAATCAGGGGCCGTACAAGCCTTCCTTGCCTCCACTTCCATAAGGGGGTCAAAGGGAGTGGACACCCAGGAGGTGGAAGGGCGAGAGCCAAACGCCTCAAGGCAAACTGACTTGTCCTCTGAAGGGTTTCAAGGATGTCAGCAAAGGAGACATCCTCAGAGGGGGACAGAGGGGAACCTTCAGATTCCTCCAAGTCAGTGTCAGAGGTGATAGACTCAGGGGAGTCAATGTGCTTCCTCTTGCACTGTCTCTTCAGAGGGGGTTCTCCTACCGGATCAGGAGAGGCCTCGGAAGAGGAGGAAATTCCCAATGGGGAAACCCGAGGAGCTGGCTCTCTGCGGTCTGATACAAGGGGATGGGTAGAAATCACCGCAGGCACTGAAGAGGGAGGAGCTGACGGAGCAGACTGTGGGGTAGACACTGGGTCTAGCACGCTCCGCATGACCTTGAAGGCGCCCCTATCAGGCAAGGCCGGAGGTCCCTGCTCCGAGGAGACAAACCCCCCCCCCGGCACCGACAGGGACGGCTCAGAGGCCGATGTCGGAGCCGAACTAAGCAGCGCCGACACTCCGAGAGGGAGAACGTGGTCGGACAAGGGTCTGATGCCACTCGCCCTCTCGGAGCCGAGGGAAGCTCGGCGCCGAGATCCCTCCAATGAGGAAATCGGAGCAGACGACTGAGCCGAAAGGGAAGGTATCGGCTCCAAGGCATCGACAGCCATGGCTCAGATGAGCCCCGGCTCCGAACTCAAAGGAGTCGGAGGAGGAATAAAATCAGGGATGGAAATAGCCGCTGACTGCTGAGTAGGGCTATGCAGCATTTGGGCCAGTGCCTCGGACTTGAGAAGTCTACTCACCACCCTTTGTAAATCATGGTCGGACAGCCTGGAGGACCGAGAGGAATGAGACCTATGGCTCCGTTCCGATAGAAGAGGAGATCCCGGAGCCGAATGGATGGAGCCGATGGAAGGGGACCTAGACCTCTTCTTTGAAGGTGGCTCTGATAAGCCTATCGGAGCCAACTGAGTCTTGTCAACCTCGGCTCCAGCCAGAGCAGAGGTGATGGTATGAGATTTGGAAACATCGGCTCCAGCCGGAAACGATGTCAAAGCCGTTTTAATGCTTCCAGGGGACGGCTCTGAAACTGGAGCCGACGGTCTGGAAGTCTTAGAAGGCTTCCCCGACGCAGACTGGGTCGGGGGGCCTTCAGGCTTTAACAAGCCACGTAGAATCAACTTATTTTTGCGTTCCTGCAGGACTCTAGGGCTGATTGCATGGCACACAGCACACGAGTCCTGCAGGTGCAAAGGTCCCAGGCAATATACACAAGAAGTGTGACCGTCTGTCAGAGACATTTTCTGACAGCACGAATCACACTTCTTGAAGCCCGAGACCTTGGAGTCTTTAAACATCCTAAGAGCTGAGTGAAGAAAAACACAAACACAACACACAGACACACCCTTAACCAAAAAAAAAATCCAGTCACACTGAAGGACTAGGGGAAGGAGAGGGAGAGGGCTAAAGGCCTAAAAGTTAAGAAGGGAATAAAAAGGGGATTCTAACAAGAGGGGACCCGATTTAAACTAATGGAATACTTTAAATAAAAACTATACTAAATGGAAAAAAATAGGGGTTGAAATTGAAGTTTCTGAACAAGAAAACTTACTAACCTGCCAGAGCCGGTAGAAGCACCTAGTCAGCTAAGTGGCAAATGAGATCTGGGTAGTTACCGCCTAGCATTGTGGGATATAGGGGAGCCTCGAGCCGGTGGAATTAGCTCTCGAGCTTTAGTACTGGCCGAGTCGGAGCCGATCCTCGGCTCCGAACCCATCCAGCAAGAATGAAGGCGAGATTGACAACTTAACATTAAGTAAACCACCAACGACCAGCAAAAAACGATAGTGAATACGCAGTAATGAAGAAATAATGATTATTTATAATTCCTTCAAATCCAGATCGATTTCGGCTATTCAGCCTTAATCAATGAATACAATAAAGTTTTTTTGAATGAAATGAAGCAGCCTGTATTTATACTAGTCTCTCATTACCTGAAATTAGAAGTTATGTACTCACCATAACGTTCCATCTGAGTAGGTGACTTCATTTGGATGCAACCTGTGGGTATCGGATCCGGCCTTTCAAAAGCTTAGGCTCCGAGCTCCTAGCTCCTCCCTCTACCCATAACCCCTTGCCAAGCCCTAACTGACCTCAGATTGAGTTTGCCTATATAATACTGAATAAAGTATCTGAACAAAGCATAAATACTCGCTGTATAAAGGTCAGGGGGATGGAGGGGGGGATGGTTGCATCCAAATGAAGTCACCTACTCAGATGGAACGTTATGGTGAGTACATAACTTCTAAATCTGAAGTAGGCAGACTTCATTTGTCTGCAACCTGTGGGACAGAGTCCCCAGCTACCTGAATCTTGGGCGGCCGTCATGGAAGGATATTCCGGAGCACCGCTGAGCCAAAGGATGCTCTTCCCCTGGAAACAACATCCACCTTATAATGAGAAATAAAGGTATGAGGTGAGGCCCAAGTGGCTGCCGCGCAGATATCATCCAATGACACACGGAACTTAAAGGCGGCTGAAGTGGAGACTGCCCTAGTAGAATGAGCCGTAACCCTCTGAGGAGCAGGTCTACCTGAAGTGTCATAAGCCTGCAGAATACAATTAGCAATCCATCTCGATAGTGTGACTTTAGAAACTGCTTTACCCAAAGCAAATTTAGCAAAGGAGATGAACAGCTGACCTGATTGCCTGTGACCAGCTGTTCTGTGAATGTAAAAACGTAATTGTCTATGAACATCCAAGGAATGCAATTTGTATTCTCCTTTGTTTGAGTACTTGGGAAAAAACACAGGTAAGTTGATTGATTGGTTGATATTAGATTCTGAAGAGACTTTTGGAAGAAAGGATGGATTGGTCCTGAGGCACACCCTATCTGGAAAGAAGGAAAGGTAAGGCGGTTTGACGCATAGAGCCTGAAGTTCAGACACTCTTCTGAAGTGATAGCTACTAAGAAGGCAGTCTTCCAGGAAAGGTACTTCAGGTCTGTAGAAGCTGCAGGCTCGAAGGGAGGAGCAGTAAGGGCTTGCAGAACTAAAGATAGGTCCCAAGGTGGTACAATCTCTGACAGGAGGCCTCAACAAAAAAATCCCTTTAAGAAAGGTTTTGCACAATTTCGCCATCATGAGGGGAGCTGTCTCATGACCAATGTGATAATGAGAGATGGCTGCCAATTGTACCTTAATCGTGGAAGAACTTGCCCCTTGATGAAAGAGGTCTGTTAAAAAATCCAGCACTGCCGACATAGGTGCTGAAAAAGGATCCAAACTGTTCTGGACCGCCCAAATAGAGAATCTCTTCCATTTACTCCGATAAACCTGCCTAGTGGAAGGTTTATGAGCCGCCACTAGGATGGCCTTGACCGGTGACGAGATACCGGGAGTCCTAATCAAGGATGAAACTGGAGCAGCCAAGCTGTCAATTTCAGGGTGCATAGATTGGGGGCCGGAATTCCCAGAGGGTGGGAGATGAGATCCGGGATCGGATCCAGAATCCAGGGTGGATTCACTTTGTGAGACCATACAAAGGGGAACCAGGGTTGACTAGGCCAGAACGGGGCAATGAGAATCATTCTGCTCCCCAAACTGTTGGCTTTCTGCAGAAGCCTCTGCATCAGAGGTAGTGGAGGGTAGGCATAAAGGAGACCGGGAGGCCAAGCATGCACCAGCGCGTCTCTCGGGGATTCCCCTGGTGGGGGAAGCAGAGCGAAGAAATTGTCGCATTTGGCGTTTGAGTGAGAGGCAAAAAGATCGCAACAGGGTTGCCCCCAGACGGCAAAAATCTTCTTCACTACCTGAGGATTGAGAGACCACTCGTGAGGGGAAAGAATGGTGCGACTGAGTTTGTCCGCAAGGATGTTGGATTTTCCCGGAATGTGTGTTGCTACAAGAAAGCGTTTGGTGGAAATTGCCCATTCCCAGACTCTCATGGCCTCTGGACAAAGGGGATAGGACCTGGTTCTTCCCTGTTTGTTGATGTACCAGACTACCAACATGTTGTCTGTCTGAATCGCAATAGTCCCTGAAGGAAGAAGGTTGTGAAGTGCTTGCAACGCTAGGAGCACAGCCCTCATTTCCAGGACATTTATATGCAACAAAGTCTCTGTGGGGTTCCACGTGCCTTGGACAATCTTCCCCGCAGAATGCCCCCCCCACCCAAGGCGAGAAGCGTCCGTGGTCACTGTGGCTCGGGGAAAAGCCGCACAAAAAGGTCTCTCTGTCAGAGGCTCCGGAGACCGAAGCCACCAAAGAAGGGAATCCTTGCATGCTTTGCTGACCGCTATCGGACTGTTGAGAGAGGAATAGAGCGGGGACCACTGAACCTGAAGGGTCCATTGAAGAACCCGCATGCGTAAGCGCGCATGAATAAGAAGCGGGATACCTGCCGCCATCGAACCTAGGGCCTTCAGCACCGAAGCTGCTGTCGGAAATGGTTGCAGGACCGCTGCGACATGACACTTCAGGTTGGAAATTCTGTCTGGGGTGAGGAAGGCTCGCATTGACCTGGTGTTTAGCCTTCCTCCTATGAAATCTATAATTTGTGTGGGGTGCAGTAAAGATTTCTCCCAGTTGATAGTGATGCCCAGCCTTGGGGCTATACGAAGGAAGTAGTCCCTGGCTGAGCACAGAAGATGCCTTGATGATGCCGTCAGGAGCCAATCGTCCAGGTACGGAAAGACCTGTAATCCCTGGAGTCTCAGGTGGGCCGC
The DNA here is from genome assembly GCF_019279795.1 of Protopterus annectens. Classification (NCBI taxonomy): domain Eukaryota; kingdom Metazoa; phylum Chordata; order Ceratodontiformes; family Protopteridae; genus Protopterus; species Protopterus annectens. The sequence continues at coordinate 1,686,842,507 of NC_056739.1, read as the reverse complement.
TACAACCGCTAGTACCTTGGTGAACACCCTGGGGGCTGAGGTGAGACCGAAAGGGAGGACCCTGAACTGATAATGACTGGCTCCCAGCCGGAAGCGAAGAAACCTCCTGGACCGTCTGTCCATGCGAATGTGGTAGTACGCGTCCTTGAGGTCGATGGAGCACATCCAGTCGTTCTCCCTCAAGAGGGGGAGTATAGATTGAAGGGTGACCATCCGGAACTTTTGCTTGGTTACTGACAGGTTCAGCAGGGAAAGATCTAAGATCGGTCTTAAGTCCCCAGTTTTCTTTGGCACTAAAAAGAACCTGGAGTAAAACCCTGACCCGGTTTGATCTAGGGGGACGCACTGGATAGCTCTTTTTTCTAGCAACTGTCCGATTTCGATAGCTGCTGCCTCCCTTTGGTCGGGTGGTACATCTGGGAGGCTGCGAGATCTGGGAACTTTGTACAGGGGAATTGTATAACCTCTGGATATCACACGAAGCACCCAACGGTCTGACGTGATGGACTCCCAAGAAGTTAGGTGCCTCGAAAAACGCCCCCGGACTGCCTCCAGAGACGGACAGCCGGGCAACCCTTCAGGGCTGCTGCGTGGGCCTATCAGAGAAAGGTTCTCTGGACCCAAAGTTTCTAGGAGCCCCTCTGCCTCTAGGACGGCGACCTCCCTGTCCTCCTCTGCCACGGGAGGACTGGTTATCCGGAGCAGGTTGGGACTGCTGCGACTTCCGGAACCACATCATCTTCTGTCCCTTTTGGTTCTTCGAAAAGGACCTCTGGGGAGCTGAGAAGCGGACTCCGACAGCAGACAGCGTCTTCCTGTCCTTCTCGCTCTGGACCAATGTTTCGCGAACAGTTTTGCCAAACAAGGCAGAACCAAAGGGGGCATTCGCGAAAGTCGCCTTGAAGGGCTCTGCGAAATCACAGTGGCGGAGCCAGGCCTGCCGCCTCATGACTAGGCCTGCTCCGCTGGCTCTAGCGGCTCCCTCGGTAGCGTGAGAAAGTAGCCGCATAGATGTGTTAGAAACTGCTCTAAGAGTGGCCATTCGGGTGGAGTATACCTGCTTGTCCTCACCCGACACGGACTCTGGGGGAGATGCAGCGCATTCTTTAATCAAATCCCGCTGCATCCTGATGACGTGTGCCATGTAGTTCAGCGCGCTCAAAGAGAAGGTTGCTGAACTGAAAACTCGCTTCCCAATGCGATCCATCGAGCGGGACTCCTTGCCCGGAGGATGCATAGAGGGACTCTCCTGGGCCAACTCCCTCTTAGTGGCTGCAGCCATCATCATGGCATCTACTGGAGGGCCTTTGCTCCAGTGAGTGCGGTCCGCCGGAGGGGAAAGGATACGGTCAGGACGCTTGGATACAGGCTCAACGGTGTCCGGATCCTTCCACGCTCTGGTGGATATAAGGTCCACCAGAGGGTCGGCAGGAGGGGACACCCAAGAGGTAGATGGGCCCGCCTCGAATGCCTCCAAGAACACAGACTCGTCTGAGGAGGCCTTGGGGGCAGACCACCCCCCCCGATCCTCAACATTTCCATGTCGTCTCCAAATGAGACGTCTTCAGGGGGTGACCTTGGGGAGCCCTCCCCTTCATCCAAGTCTGTGTCTTCGGTAACGGACTCAGGGGAATCCATGTGCCTCCTTTTGCACTTACGCTTCCGAGGTACTTCTTCGGGGGGGCTGTCCGAGGAGTACTCTTCCGCAGCTGGATGTTCCAAGGGAACTACTTGGGACATCGAGGCGGGCTGTCCCTGGGACCGGCTGGTGGGAGCCTGGCCCAACTGCAAGGGAGTGCGGGATGGAGCCGTGGCAGGGACCGGGGGTCCGGAAGTCCTCAACAGTGCCCTTTCCACTACGTCGAAGGCCGAGGGGAAGCCAGCTTCTCTGAACCCCGAGAGCCGACCCCCACTCGGATCCGACGCACGGATCGGAGCCGGAGCCGAGACCGTCGGATCCGAGAGACCGGTGTGCTCCGACCTAGACGGAGCCGAAGACACACCAGCTCCCTCGGATCAGAGGCTCGGTCCTCGGCTCAGAGAGGTCAGGTCCGAAGCACACGAAGCACTCAAGGGATGGGACGGGTCAGAGGTGCGCCGACCTATCGGATCCGACCCACCCCCGGATCCAACTCTGCCCGGCGCCGACAGCTCCGAACCCATGGTGTGGGTCGGAGAAGGAGCCAAAGGGGCGAAAAAAGGGGTCGAAGCCCCTCCCGGATGGGGGGCGGCTAGGAGCACTCCCATTTGCATTTGGGCCTGGATGAATCTCATCATCCGGTCCATGTCTGCTTCACTCATGGAGAAGGTAGATCTAGTAGAGGCCACCGAAGCGGACCTAGAGAGCCGCCTTGGGGACCTCGCTGAAGGGCTAGCCTCATCCTCCTCGGGCCCAGGAGAGAACCGAGGGGAGTGGAGCCGAGGAGGGAAACTAGAAGGCACAGGAGAGGACCGCTTGGATGGAGGAGCCGAACTAGAGGTTTCAGCTCTCCGTTTGTGGTGCCTCTCCCTGTGCCTCTCCTTTTCTCTCTCCCTAGAAGTCTCTCTCTCCTCCGGCATCTTAGAGGGAGGTTGAGTCCCAGCCGGGGGAGGAGAGCCCACAGCAACTGCTTGCTGTATAGAAGGGGCAGAAGCCGAAGCGGTATCTGGAGGGAGAAGTCCCGCCAGAACAAGCTTCGACCTCCGCTCCCTCAAAGCTCGGGGGTTGAACCCTGCACAAATGGTACAACCAGATGACAGGTGTTCAACCCCCAAGCATTTAACACACCGAGTGTGGCCATCCGCCGGGGATAGCTTATGGCCACACTCGATGCACTTAGAAAAAACTGCCTTATGGGCTTCAGACATACTCTAGCCCTAACAGGCCTAAACACACACAAACCACTCAAACTACGCAAACCCGGGAAGAAAAAATAAAAGATAGAGGAAGGAAAGCCTAACAGACACACTTCTATCTAAAATAATCAAAAAAGATTAAATTTTACAAAATTTTCCTGTCAGAAAACTTATCTGCACTAGGAGCTCAAGGAATCCGTCGCAACTTGAAAGCGGCAAACGAAATCTGAGGTCAGTCAGGGCTTGGCAAGGGGTTATGGGTAGAGGGAGGAGCTAGGAGCTCGGAGCCTAAGCTTTTGAAAGGCCGGCTCGGATCCGAGGTCGGATCCGATACCCACAGGTTGCAGACAAATGAAGTCTGCCTACTTCAGATGCAATATTACAGCACCACCCAGTGGCTGGAGTAACAAAGTGCATGTTCCATTCTTGATTGAAGCATATGACCAGTGACATAAAAATGCCAGAGGTGTAGATATTAAGTCATATTTTTAAAGATAAAAATCAAAGCTCTGGAAGTAAGCCATTATATGACATACATATTACAAGGTAATAGACCAATACCATAGTCACTATTTGTGAATGCATATCATAGTGTAAAAAAGCAGAAAATATATACCACTAGTATATATATATTTTGAAGGGTGATAACCACAAGTTCAAAAGAACTGAATAATAATGAACCAAGTACTGATCATATAATAGATTACAAAATAAGGCAAAAAGAGTATAGTGGCCTCATTCTCAGCTATATTATAGATTATAATAAATTGAAATAATATGCTTGTAGATGATACAAGTTCAACATTGTAATTGTACAATACTCAAATGTTTAACGCCAACATACCAGATACGAATACCAAACCATACATATTCGTATCCTGAACAATTTTTTATCATGCTTTATAGAGTATAATATGAGCGTTGGTAGGCCTAACCACCATTGAATGGTTCGTACTAATTCTTGATCTATATGAATGTTTGTTGTTGGAACCATGATTATGAAATCCTCCAGTGTTCAGTGAAACTCACAGATGGTCATTCAGACCTGGGGGGAATAAACATCCAAGGTTGGTTATCCAATATTGTTCCTTGTGGTTTAAAATGGTGTGCCAACCCTGTTGGTTGTTCCTATCTCCCTGAATTTTGTCAATGATCATGAACATAAACTTTTTTTCCTGGTGTTTTTTGACCAAAATCATAGAATCTCACAGTTTTTAATGTATCAAAGGGACGGCCCCTTTGGTAATCAGTACAGTCCCTATTGAACTTACGTATTTTCCTATCTTTAATTAGTTGGTCAAAATTAGTCAGATCTTTGGATAATTTACTAACCAAAGTGGCATATGTTGGTTGTGATTCATATTTCTTACATTCTTCACATGAAGCTTTTACTTCCATTAAACAAATGTCCACCATTCTCTCATAATAGGATGCAAGGATCTTGACAAAAGTCATTGATGATTGATGGAGAAAGGGGAGGTGCGATATATCATCAGACCACTATCAGTGGTGATAAACTAATTGGTACTTTTCCATGTGGTCACTGCTGCTCCTGTTTACAAGTTAGTACACTAAAAGAATTCACCAGTGCCAACACCAATCGGGTATTTAAAACCAGGGTGTTTGGTAATTGCAGCAGTACATGGGTTATTTACTTAGCTACCTGCCAATGTAAAGCTTTTTATATTGGTCAAACCTCTAGGTCTCTTAGAATAAGGATGACAGAACATCGTAGTGACATGAGGAACAAAAAAGAAAAATGCTTTATACAGACACACGATACAACATCGCAATGCCCAGTTTATGTTCATGATCACTGACAAAATTCAGGGAGATAGGAACAACCAACAGGGTTGGCACACCATTTTAAACCACAAGGAACAATATTGGATAACCAACCTTGGATGTTTATTCCCCCCAGGTCTGAATGACCATCTGTGAGTTTCACTGAACACTGGAGGATTTCATAATCATGGTTACAACAACAAACATTCATATAGATCAAGAATTAGTACGAACCATTCATTGGTGGTTAGGCCTACCAACGCTCATATTATACTCTATAAAGCATGATAAAAAATTGCTCAGGATACGAATATGTATATGTATGGTTTGGTATTCGTATCTGGTATGTTGGCATTAAACATTGAGTATTGTACAATTACAATGTTGAACTTGTATTATCTACAAGCATATTATTTCAATTATAATCTATAATATAGCTGAGAATGAGGCCACTATACTCTTTTTGCCTTATTTTGTAATATATTATATGATCAGTACTTGGTTCATTATTATTCAGTTCTTTTGAACTTGTGGTCATCACCCTTCAAAATATATATATATATATATATATATATATATATATATATATATATATATATATATATATATATATATATATATATATATACATACACATACACTAGTGGTATATATTTTCTGCTTTTTTACACTATGATATGCATTCACAAATAGTGACTATGGTATTGGTCTATTACCTTGTAATATGTATGTCATATAATGGCTTACTTCCAGAACTTTGATTTTTATCTTTAAAAATATGACTTAATATCTACACCTCTGGCATTTTTATGTCACTGGTCATATGCTTCAATCAAGAATGGAACATGCACTTTGTTACTCCAGCCACTGGGTGGTGCTGTAATATTGCTTCCAGGTAATGAGAGACTAGTATAAATGCAGGCTGCTTCATTTCATTCAAAAAAACTTTATTGTATTCATTGATAAAGGCTGAATAGCCAAAACCGGTCTGGATTTGAAGGAATTATCAATAAATAATCATTATTTCTTCATTACTGCGTGTTCACTATCGTTTTTTGCTGGTCATTGGTGGTTTACATTGTTGGCTTGACCCTGCATGCCATCCTTGCGGAGCATATGGTTGTTTGCTAACTTAACATTAAGGCCTTTTAATAATGCCTGAAGCTCTGAAATTCGTCTGACTGACGTGATGGCTACCAGGAAAAGGGACTTTCAAGATAAAAAACTGAGGTCACATTTTGCTGCAGGTTCAAAAGGGTTAAGTTAAGGTCTGAAGAACTAACGTGAGGTTCCATATAACACACCTGATACTCTTGTAATAGGTGACTCTACTGTCAGACACACTGACATCCCGCTCACCAGGCTGAATAAAGAGAAGGTCACTGTGAGCTGCCTGTCGGGTGCTAGGATCCGCCACATAACGCAAGCACTCAGGTCACTCCAAAGCAAATACAAATATGACTCCGTCATTGTACATGCTGGTGTGAATGACCTGAGACGTACCTCCCTGGATACATGAAGAGAGACAGAGGAGCGCTCTGATCATGTAGCCCAGGCTGGTATGACCCTGACCTTGAGCAGCATCTTACTCTCACCTAGAATGATGCCACAGTACAAAGACAAAATGATCGATTTTAACAATTGGCTAAAATTTTGGTGTCATTCAAAGGGGATCCAGTGTCTGTCAGCCTGGGATGACATGCTCGACAAGCCACGTTGCTTCGCTAGGGACGGCTTGCACCTGTCACAAAGGCTCTTGCCACCCCCATAGTGCCTTTTTTAGGCAAGGCTCAAAAGTCAAACCCACCCCCATAGACAGCACAAGGAACAAGAAACTAAGGGTAATGCTGCTAAATGCCAGAAGTCTTAACCTCAAGATGCACGCACTCGAAGTTCTCCTCGGTATGGAGAACATCGATATCTGTGCAGTGACAGAAACCTGGTTCAAGGCTCCAGAGAGCACCCCAGCACTACCAGGCTATACCTCATATCATGCTTTTCAGCCCCAAAACCCGGACCGAACCACAAAAGGAGGGGGAGTTTCCATATTTATCAAGGATATCCACACCTCCAGGTTAGTGGCATTGCACTAAGTATCGGAGACCATCCATGTGCAACTAACAGTGGGCAAGACTGCTTTTCAGTTTATAGCATCCTACAGACCACCCTCTCAAAGTCAGGAATCCCACTTGGCTTTCCTGAAAACATTGGAGAACATGAAGATCTCTCCGAACACCATTATATTGGGCGACTTCAACTACCCAAACATTGACTGGGAGCACTACTCAAGCCCCAGCACCTTAGCCCAAAGGTTCCTGGAAATTATAAACTCAAATGCTATGGAACAACTAGTCACCACTCCCACAGAGGGGACAACATACTAGACCTGATCATTACCAACATGAGGACTCTATGCTCCACACCAGAAGTATATCCCTCATTGGTAAGATCAGACCATAAATTAATTTCACTGGATGTCCACATCCCGACCCCACCCCAGCCCAGAAAACCACAGTGAAAAACTTCTCAAAAGCGAACTTCTCACTTCTCAAAACCGAAGTGGAATCCTTCAAGGCCCCAGGGCCAGTGGAAACTACGGCCCAAACTGCAGAATCCTATATAAACGCATTCTACGGACATCTCCAGGAATGCATGGATCATGCTATCCCAAACAAAACCAAGACCCAATCATCCAAAGGCAGGCGTCCAGTCTGGTGGACCCCTGCCATAAATAAACTGTACAACAGAAGGAGGAAGCTACTACATGAGAGAGAAAAATCCCTAACAGGGAAGGCATCTCTGATCAGTACTAGCAAAAAATTACGATCCCTCATAAAATCCTCTAAGGCCAGCTTCGAGAGAAAAATTGCACAGGACACCAAAGACAATCGTAAGGCTTTTTTCAGTTATGTTAGAAACCTGGGATGCAACTCCCAGACTTGTTCTGAGTTGATTCTAAACGACAAAAAATACACTGAACCCACAGACATCGCCAATATCCTGGCAGACAGGGTCAGTGCAAACCCCCCCCCCCCCCCAAAGAGCAAGTATTTATCCCGGCAGAGGGCTGCCTCCCAAACATCTCTGATGCTCAGGTGAAGGCTGCCCTCTCCAAAGCAAAAAACACTGCTTCCATGGGACCAGATGGCGTCCCAAGTTGCGTCCTACATGAAGTCCAAGAGGAACTAATCCCTCAAATAAAACAGCTATACAATCTCAGCCTCACTACAGGATATGTGCCCACAGAATGGCGTACAGCAACAGTGGTCCCACTCCACAAAGGTGGAGCCTCTATAGACCCTGGAAACTATCGCCCCATAAGCCTGACTAGCTTAGTCTGCAAGGCTATGGAGAGGATCATCATGGAGCTCATAAACAAAGACATTGGGGACCTACAGACACTAGATCCTACCCAGTTCGGCTTTGTCAAGGGCAGATCCTGCCTTTTGAACCTGGTTGACTTCTTCGAAACAGTCACCAAAGCCATAGATGAAGGGAAGGAAGTCCACACAGCCTATCTGGACCTTGCAAAGGCATTTGACACAATACCCCACTCGGGCATCATAGATAAGCTATCCAGCTTAAATATAAACCCCTACGTCACAAGATGGGTCACAAACTGGCTCAAAGACAGAACCCACAGAGTGAGTTGCTGGAGCCATGTCAGACTCGAAACCGGTCACAAGTGGCATCCCACAGGGTTCTGTCCTGGGACCACTCTTGTTCGGTATATACTTTTCCGAGGTACAGGCAAATGTGGGAGGACTATGGCTCACCAAGTTCGCAGACGACTGCAAACTGGGCGCCATAATCAACTCTCCAGCTGACACAAACATCCTTCAAAAAGGTCTCACAGAGACAGAACTGGTGCCAGCGCCATGGTTTAAAGCTAAATGCCAAAAAATGTATAGTCATACCCTTTGGCAAAAACAATGTGCCCACAAATTACCACATAGGCGGAAACCCATCAAGTACAGAGAAAGTTATTAGGGACCTGGGGACCCAAGTTGATAGCAATCTCTCCTTTGAAAACCACATTGCCAAAGTGGTTAGAAAGACCTTCTACATAGCCCACCTCATCACGAAGGGTTTCACATCTAGATCAAGAGAGGTAATCGTGCCCCTTTATTCATCCCTCATCAGGCCCATCATAGAATACAATGCCCCTTTTGGGATGTACCTTACCAGACACCTGCAGCAATTAGAAAGACCCCAAAAGTATCTAACCAAGAGGATCAAGGGTCTCAAACAGATGCCATATGCTGCTCATTTAAAAAAACTCCAGCTCTACTCAGTTGCATACCGCCTACTTCGAGGCGATCTATGCCTGACATACAAAGCTATGTCAAATCCAGAATTAATGGACATGCTCCACCTCAGTAAATCTAAATCCCTTAGAGCCACACACTCGAGGGACTTGAACCTCAGCACAGAAATAAATAGAACTTGCTGGAGGGACAGGTTCATTACCCAGAGGCTCCCTTCGCTCTGGAATAGAATTCCAGTTCATGTGAGGCAGAGCACCTCACTGAATCTCTTCAAGAAGAATCTCAATAGATGGATGGGGGATCGTAGGTTTGTCCCAGGAATTACTCCCGTGTCACTATTAGACAGAGGCACAGTAAACTAAACCTTAAGAAGGGCACAGTATACTCAAATCAAGGGGTGGCGTAAGCCATACAGAATCGGGCTAGGCTTATAATTGCCCCAGGGCAGATAGCCTAGTATGAACCTATGGCTCAATAGGTGGTCTGATTGGAGGCCTGATGTGGGAGATCCCTTTAAGAAAGGTTTTGCATAACCTAAGCGAGATGAGGGGAGATATATCCAACCCATCATGAAAAAGTTAGAGATAGCTGCGAGATGTACTTGAATGGTAGAAGCTGCAGCTCCATCTTCGAAGAATTTTGACAGATATTGTAAAACTGCTGTAACTGAAGCAAAGTACGGGTCTAGCCTCCTTTTCTTAGACCAAATAGAGAACCTCTTCCATTTGTCTAGGTATAGCCTTCTGGTGGATGGTTTGAGAGCGGCCAGGATAATGTCACGTACAGGTGAGGGAAGGTTATCCTGCCTGGTGATTAACGGAAGTGGAGAAACTAAGCTGTCAGCTTGAGACTGGATAGGTTCAGGTGACAACCCTTAGAGGTGAGATCAGGTCTGGAAAAGGGTTCAGAATACACTGTGAACATAACAGATGAGGCCAAAGGAAGGGGAACCAAACTTGTTGAGGCCAAAAGGGGGCCATGAGGATCACTGCATCTCAAACAAATAGCTTTCTTTATGAATTGGGGAATCAGAGTGATGGGGAGGAGAGGCATACAGCAGTCCCATGGGTCAATTGTGAATCAGAGCGTCCTTCGGGTTTCCCCGTGGGGGGAATAGGGCAAAATTGCTGCTGCATTTGTTTGACGGGGAGGCAAATAAGTCACAGCAAGGCTGGCCCCAACGGCTGAAAATTTTTGCCGCTATGTCGGGATTGAGGGACCACTCGTGAGGCAGAAGAATACATCTGCTCAGCTTGTCTGCGATCAAGCTGGAAGTCCCACGGATATGCGTTGCTATCAGAAAGCAGTTGGAAGCCATCGCCCACTGCCAAATTCTCATGGCCTCTCGACACAGGAAATAGGACTTTGTTCATCTTTGCTTGTTGATACACCACACTACTGACATGTCTGATTGAACTACGATCGCTCCAGAAGGAAGAACAGATTGGAATGCTTGCAACGCTAACAGCACCGCTCTCAGTTCTAGAACGTTGATATGCAGAGGTTGGCTTCCAAAGTGGACCATGTGCCTTGGACTGTCAACCTGGAAATGCCCCCCACCCTTCAGGGAAGCACCCATGGTCACAATGGCCTTGGGTTGTGGGGAATGGAATGGACTACTCCAAAGTTGTGTGTCTGGCCTCATCCACCAGAGACGGTCCTGTTTGCAACAATTGGTTATCTGAATTTGAAAGCATAGAGGGTGGTAATTCGGAAACCATTGAGATAACAGAAGCCAGTGAAATATTCACATATGCAGCTTCACAAGAGGCACTATTGGTATGGAAGCTGCCATGAATCCTAAAACCTGAAGAACCTCCCTTGCTGAGGCTTTGTTTTCACAGAGTATCATCCAGAGCTGGATCCTTAATCTCTGAAGTCTGTGAGCTGGGAGACACCCCAGACAAGAATGGGTGTCGAAGACTGCTCCAATGAATTCTATGTTCCGAGTTGGAGCCAGGTTGGATTTCTCCCAGTTTATCATTGTCCCCATAAATCTCAGCAGGGAAAATGTATTGCAGGGCTGTTACCAGAAGATGTTTGGTGTGGGCGATAAGGAGCCAATCGTCCAAATACGGAAACACCCTGAATCCTCGCAGCCTCAAGTGAGCTGTGACCACTGCCGTGCACTTTGTGAACACTGGGGGCTGTAGAGAGTCCAAACGGCATGGCACAAAATTGGTAGCGATAGACTTCAAGCCAGAAGTGAAGCAGACTCCTGGAGCGTTTGTCTATTTTGATGTGGTAATTCACATCCCGGAGATCTATCAAGCACATCCAATTGCCTTCCTTTAGAAAAGGGACAATGGATTGGACCATGACCATCCAGAATTTCGGTTGGGCAATGGACTTGTTCAAATGGCAGAGATACAAAATTGGTCTCCAGTCCCCTGTCTTTTTTGGCACCAAAAAAAATCTCGAGTAGAATCCAGATCCGCATTGGTCTGGTGGGACTATTTGGATGACTTTTTTTGATGCAGCTTATTTCTGCAGCTGCTTCTTCCCTTTGACTGGTTGGAACTTCAGGAAGTTTTGGATAAGTGATGAGGGGAATGGCGTAGCCTCTGGTTATGATCTTCTGCACCCAACGGTCAGAAGTTATTGAATGCCAGGCAGCGTGGTGCAGACAGAAACATCCCCCGACTGCTTCCAGAGGAAAGCAAATCGGGCTGCTCTTCAAAAGCGCTGGTAAAGCTGCCCAGAGAAATAATACCTGGGTCCCTTAGTTACATGGACCCCCTCTGCCTTGGTAAGGGCATCTTCCAGAATTGTTACCCCCTCTGCCCCTGGGGGCATCGCCATGTGTGGCACAGAAATAACCCAGATATTTTTTGTGCCACATTTTTCTGCTCTTAGGCCTACGGCAGACAGGGTCTTATCGTCCTGCTCACATCTGGTTAAGGTGTCTTTCACCATGGGGCCAAAAAGGGAAGATGCTTCAATTGGAGCATTCAGGAAGCCTACGGCAGACAGGGTCTTATCGTCCTGCTCACATCTGGTTAAGGTGTCTTTCACCATGGGGCCAAAAAGGGAAGATGCTTCAATTGGAGCATTCAGGAAGGAAGACTTGAAAGGGTCTGCGAAGTCACAGAGGTGCATTCAAGCATGGTGTCTCAAAACTATACCTGAACCCGCCACTCTAGCCCCCCTTCAGTTGCATGCAAGAGCAACCTCATGGACAAATTGGAGATGGATTCCAGTGTTGCGAGCTAACTTTGCCCCTTACCTTGTCAGACACATGTCCTGCAAGTGTTCCAGAGAGTTCGGAAACAAGTCTCTTTGGAGCCTCAAAATGTGCCAAGTAATTCAGAGACCGCATGGCAAAAGTTGCTGAAGCAAAAACTCGCGTCCCTAATCTGTCCACAGCCCGGGAATCTGTTGGGTGGATGGACAGTATGACTTCGGCAAGATCCTCTTTGTGACCACCACCATAGCATCGACTGGTAAACCTCTTGACCAATGTTGGTTCTCCTCGGGGTGTGTGTGTGTGCGTGTGTGCGCGTGTGTCTGCTTGTGTGCAAATCTTGTCAGGTCTCTGAGGGATAGACTCAACAGGATCAGGGTCCTTCCAGGCGCACTGCACCATGAGTCATACCAGCTTGTCTGCAGGCGGGGTCACCCAAGAGGTAGATGGCCGCCAGGCACGGAAAGCCTGCAGAAATGCAAATTCATCGGAAAAAGGGTTAGTGGGTTTCCAATCACCCCTCTTTCAACATTTCAAGGATGCCTCCAAAGGAAACCGTGAAGGGATGACCATGGGGACCCTTCACAGTCATTGAAATGTGTATCCTCTGTTAGAGACACTTCAGAGGAGTCCACGTGCTTCCTCCTGCATGATCTCTTCTGTGGGGGCTCCTCAGCAGGGGTTTCTGAGGAGGACTCTGAAGAGGGGGCACCCTGTAATGGGGTCTCCTGTGACTTTCCTGCCCATTGTCCCAGGACGGTGGCTTGTGTCAACTGTAGCTCAGGGGGAAAAGAGGTCTGGTGTTTAGACGTCGGTAAAACTCTTCCAGAAGCAAGTACCCCTCTCCATAGCTCGGAAAGCTGGTCTGCCTGAAGAGGGATGGGAGCCTGGAACAGACGACAACCTCGGAACTGGGGTCACACCCTGCTCCGAACCTGCTCCCAAGGGTGGAGCCTCGAGCAGGATCGGTGCAGACAGAACTTCCAGCACCGTGCTGAGGGGGGCTGTATTCCAAAAATGACATCGGAGCTGAGGACTTTGGAATCAGTATTGTCAAAGGAGGAGAGTAGGATGGAGTCAGTGGAGAAACCAACCCAAGTCCAGTAGGTGGATGGTTCCTAGACGGAGTGGGTATCCCCCTAGCTGTTAACAGCTGATCCACAAGACGCACCATGTTAAAACTCGGAAAGGCTCCTGGCGGATCTAGTGGATACTCCTGACGGGGAGTCAGGCTGTTCTAGGAACACACTGTATACTTGCCATAGAAATGGATCTGTTGATGGGAGAGTATCAGCTTAGTGGTGTGGTATCTATTGGCACAGATGTCTCAAGTTTGGAGACTGGAAGAAGTGGTGTCAAAATTGTCATTATCAGAACACTGAAAGGGCACTGTGCCAAAGGGGCACTTGGAGTCGACACAGAAGGTTCCATAGCAAATGTAATCGCAGAGATAGTCAGCGAAGGTGTGCACTGTGCCGAAGTTGTAGTAATCTTTGGAAAGTCAGTAGTCTGTGCCATAGGCAGTATCTGAGCTGAAGCAGGCACAGATATAGGAACAGTAGTAGTCGGAGCGGAAGAGGTCGGTGCTGATGAGGCACCAAAGACAATTTAGGTACCTTAGATTTTACAGGTTTGCCCTGGTCACATGATGAACAGGGAACAGAGTGGAACATTTCCTTCTCTTTGGTTGGAGGGAATGAGATCTCCGTCGCAGAAAGGGCCTCTGAAAAAGGCGACTTAAGGAGGCCCTTCAAAATCCGTTTTTGCGCTCATTCAAGGTGCGCTGACTAAAACTTTGACAAATCACACGAGGGGGTTGCACTGAAAGATGGGGCACCCCCAAACAATAAACACAGTCATCAAGGGAATCACTGTTAGGCAGTTTATCCTTACAAGTAGAACAATGTTTAAACCCCAACATGCCCTTTTTATCAGACATCATGAAGAAACAAGTTAGAAAAACTAAGGAAGAGAGTTCTGGTTTTACTATATCAAAGTCTAATATGTCTACAGTTCTATAATATATATGTCTAGCTATATTATCAAAAAACAGACAACAAGCTGGAAGAAATACTAACAATGGTATTTAAGAAATACCATAAGGGTAGGGAGAAAGGATGTACCATCAATGGTAAAGACTACCAAAAGGGTAGAAACAGAAGGGTAAAAAGGTCTAGACAGCTTCAAAGTTAAAGAAATATCAAAATTACCAACAGGGAATAAGAAATAGACAAAATATCTAGAAAAGTTATCAAATGTTTTCCACTTAGCTTGGCTTGAATGCGGCTTTACGGCTACATGGCAAACGAGATCAGAGGTAACAAGTGCACTATGGGTAATAGCTTAGCTCGAGAGTTTATTGGCTGGTGCAAGCTTGGCATTAGGCCAACTCTGTTCTGAAGGCTCGGAACAGAACCCAACAGTGATGAATGGAAAGAAGATGATCAGATCAAAGGTTTCCTACACTACCACGGACTTGAATGTTATTAGGCCATTCATTTTGTGGCCAACAAAAGGTAACAAGGATAAATGCTTAGTTTCCTCTCTGAATCCCGTCATTAGGTACAAAACCAGAAAAAGTGTGGTAAGGCATACAAGAATCATCCATGTCAAAAGATGGAGAACACATTTATGTCCAACCTCCCCCTTACTACTCAGCCCAGCAGGAAAGGGGGGTGACTACTTTTCCTTAGGCAGTAAACAAGTTCCCACTCATGAAAGACCACAATTATATTGCCAAATCTTCAATTCCAAAAAAGTCATGAGAAGAGTGGCTCAAAGAAACTATCATGTTCACACTCCCCCCAAAATGTCTGAATAGTCGAGAGAGACCATTCCTGTCTATATCTGCTTAGACTCTCAACCTCTCTGTGCAGAGGGCAGAAATCACATGCCCCTGTTTAACAATGTGAAACACAGGTTTGTCAGATCAAATCAGAAGAGTCCACAGATTGAGTTTCTCCTCCAGAGCTTACATGACCAGGACTGCTCAAATCTGCAGCTGGATAATGGACAAGCCTTTGGAAAGGGGGAAAATCACTTTTATGAAGTAGAGAGTTAGCAAACTCCCTTCCATCTCCAACCCCATTAAGTATTCACCCCAAAAGCCTGTGTTAGGTTCAGCTCTAGGAAGAGAAAATAAGTTATGTACTCACCATAACATTCCATCTGAGTAGGTAAACTTCATTTGTCAGGAACCTATGGGTATCTGATCCGAGCCGGCAGCTTCAAACAGCTAAGATCCGAGCACCAAGCTCCTCCCCTTTACCCATAACCCCCTGCTATCCCTTCCTGACCTCAGATAGTTTGCTTATCAGCATAAAAGTATAGAACACCAAAGAACCACCTCCAAACTCTAACCTAAAGACAATCTGCAATGACAAGCAGAATTCCTTTGAGTATCCATATGGATCAGGGGGACAAGGGGGGGGGGGGTCGGTTGCTGACAAATGAAGTTTACCTACTCAGATGGAACGTTATGGTGAGTACATAATTTCTTAATCTGAAGTAGTTAACTTCATTTGTGCATCAACCTATGGGACAGAGTCCACAGCTACCTAATTCTTGGGAGGTCTTCATGGAAGGATGTTCCGGAGCACTGCAGAACCGAAGGATGCTCTCCTTCTAGAGACAATATCCAATTTGTAATGGTTTATGAATGTATGAGGTGAAGCCCAAGTGGCTGCTGAACAAATGTCATCCAACGACACCCTAGATCGAAAAGCAGCAGAGGCAGAGATCGATAGAGTAGAATTGGCATGGACATCTTGAGGTGCAGACCGGCCAGAACTCTCATAAGCCAAAAGGATACATTGTGAGATCCATCTGGGCAAAGTGACTTTTGATGCAGGTTTTCCCAAAGTGGGTTTAGCAAAGGATACAAAAAGCTGGTCTGATTTCCTGTGATCAGCTGTCCTGTGCAAATAAAACCTCAGTTTCCTATGTACGTCTAGAGAGTGTAGCTTGTATTCACCTTTATTCTGGTAATTCGGAAAGAAGACTGGTAAATTAATAGATTGGTTGATATTAGACTCCAAAGCAATTCTGGGCAGAAGAGAGGGATTGGTCCTGAGTGAAACTCTATCTTTGTGAAATATTAAATATGATGGCTTGGCACAAAGGGCTTGAAGTTCCGAAACCCTTCTGGCCGAAGTGATGGCAACAAGAAAAAACATCTTCCAAGATAAGTATTTCAGATCCACTGAAGTTGCAGGCTCAAAGGGAGGAGCTTTCAGAGACTGAAGGACAAGGGTTAAGTCCCAAGGAGGGACTGCATACTTGACCGGAGGCCTTAAAAGGAAAGTGCCTTTTAGGAAGGTCTTACATAATTTAGATGAAGTCAAAGGGCCGAGATCACTCCCGACATGATAGTGAGAGATGGCAGCCAGCTGGACTTTGACCGTAGAACAGCTAGCACCTTGGTCGAATAAG
This sequence comes from Protopterus annectens, assembly GCF_019279795.1. Taxonomy (NCBI): domain Eukaryota; kingdom Metazoa; phylum Chordata; order Ceratodontiformes; family Protopteridae; genus Protopterus; species Protopterus annectens. Next base: position 1,686,826,004 of record NC_056739.1, on the reverse strand, counting down.
CCTGATAGAAAACTAACACGGCTGGCAGCGGAGCTATAAAGGGATCTAAGTTTTGACGCTTCGCCCAAACAGAAAAACACTTCCATTTGCTATTATAAATCCTTCTCGTAGACGGCTTGTGAGCAGCTACTAGTATAGCCTTGACAGGGGACGAGATACCAGGAGTCCTAGCTATCAGTGGAACTGGATCAACCAAGCTGTCAGCTTGAGGTTGTCCAGGTTCGGAATTGACAGGCCTGATGGGTGAGATCAGATCCGGGTTGGGATCTAGAATCCATGGGGGATTCACTAGATGAGACCATAGATATGGGAACCAAAGTTGACGAGGCCAGAATGGGGCAATGAGGATTATTCTGCTCCCCAACCGTCGGGCTTTCTGTAAGAACTTTAGCATCAGGGGAAGAGGAGGGTAAGCATAAAGTAGACCGGGTGGCCAAACATGCACCAGAACGTCTCTGGGGGATTCCCCGGATGGGGGAATTAGAGCGAAGTAGTCGCTGCACTTTGCGTTCGAAGGTGAGGCGAAAAGATTGCAGCGAGGTTGACCCCACTTGGAGAAGATTAACTTCGCTACTCTGGGGTTCAGAGACCACTCGTACGGTGAGAGAATGGTTCGACTCAGCCTGTCTGCCAAGATGTTGGACCGGCCCGGAATGTGCGTCGCTATGAGAAAGCGGTTGTTGGATATCACCCATTCCCATACTCTCATGGCCTCCCGACAAAGGGATAGGACCTGGTTCCCCCTTGTTTGTTGATATACCAGACAACAGACATATCGTCTGTCTGAATCGCAATTGTCCCCAAGGGAAGAAGGCTGTGAAGTGCTTGCAACGCCAAAAGCACCGCTCTCATCTCTAGGACATTGATATGCAAAAAAAGGTCTCCGAATGGGTCCACGTGCCTTGGACAGTCCTGCCCATGCAGTGCCCCCCACCCCCACCCGAGGCGAGAAGCGTCCGTGGTCACTGTGGTTACAGGAGGGGACAGCGAAAGGGCGCCCTTTCTGGAGGTCCGGGGACTGGAGCCACCATAAGAGGGCTTTCCTGCTGAGGGGAACGGGGAAGCTCAGGGGATGCCGCAGGAGGGACCATTGGACTTGCAAGGTCCATTGAAGAACTCTCATATTCAAGCGCGCCAAGGGGAGAAGGTTGATAGTTGCCGCCATAGAGCTTAACGCAATCAGGACCAATTCCGCAGAGGGAGCTGGGGATTGAAGAAGGGCCAATATGTGGAGTTTTAGAGTTCGAAGCCGATCCGGAGTCAAGAAAGCTAGAAGCTGGTTTGTGTTCAATCTGGCTCCAATGAAATCTAGGATTTGGGTTTGAAGGAGGAAAGATTTTTTGATGTTGATGGTGATCCCCAGCCGGGGAGCTAGATGGAGAAAGTGGTCTCTGGCTGCGCATAGTAGATGCCTGGTGGGGGCGGTCAGGAGCCAGTCGTCCAGGTAGGGAAAGACCTGAATTCTCTGGAGTCTCAGGTGGGCCGCTACGACTGTCAAGACCTTGGTGAACACCCTGGGGGCTGTGGTGAGACCAAAGGGAAGGACCCTGAACTGGTAATGGCTGGCTCCCAGCCGGAAGCGGAGAAACCTCCTGGATCGTTTGTCCATCAAAATGTGGTAGCACGCATCCTTGAGGTCTATGGAGCACATCCAGTCGTTCTCCTGCAGAAGTGGGAGAATGGATTGGACAGTGACCATCCAGAACTTTTCTTTGGCTACTGACAGGTTTAGGAAGGACAGGTCGAGAATTGGTCTTCAGTCCCCCGTCTTTTTTGGCACCAAGAAGAACCTGGAGTAAAAGCCTGATCCGGACTGCTCTGGGGGGACGTGCTGGATTGCTCTTTTTCCTAGCAGCTGGAGGATTTCCTCGGCTGTTGCCTCCCTTTGATTGGGTGGGACATCCGGGAGGCTCCGGGGAGTGGGAGGGGGATTGAGAAAGGGGATCTTGTAGCCTCTGGATATAATCTGAAGCACTCAGCGATCTGTTGTAATGGACTCCTAAGCTGCTAGGTGCCTCGAGAAACGCCCCCCCCCCCGACTGCCTCCAGAGTGGAGCAGTCGGGTAACCCTTCAGGGTTGCTGTGTGGGCCGATCAGAGAAAGGTTCTCTGGACCTGAAGTTCTTCGGACCCCCTCTGCCACTAGGGTGGCACCCACTCTGTCCTCCTCTGCTTCTGAAGGACGAGGGGTCTGAGCGAAACGGGATTGTTGAGACTTCCGGAACCACATCTTCTGTCCCTTTTGGTTCCTCGAGAAGGAACTCTGGGGAGCAGAGAAGCGGACTCCGACAGCAGACGTCTTCCCGTCTTTCTCACTCTGGACCAATGTGTTGTGTACGGTCTTGCCAAAAAGGGCAGAACCAAACAGGGCATTTGCAAATGACGCCTTGAAAGGTTCCATAAAATCACAGTGACTGAGCCATGCCTATCGCTGTAGGACGCCCGCTCCGCTGGCCCTAGCGGCTCCTTCCGTGGCATGAGATAGTAACCGCATAGAGGTATTAGAAATAGATTTGAGAGTGGCCATTCGGGTTGAGAACACTTTCTTATCCTCCGCCGACATGGACTCTGGGGGCGACCCAGCGTATTCTTTAATGAGATCCCGCTGGAGTCATATCACGTGTGCCATATAATTCAGTGACCTCACAGAGAGGGTGGCTGAAGCGAACACCTGCTTCCTCAGACGGTCCATCGTCCAAGACTCCTTGTGTGGAGGATGGACAGAGGAACTCTCCTGTGCCAGTTCCCTTTTGGTGGCGGCTGCCACCAACATGGCATCTACCGGGGCTCCCTTGCTCCAACATGACTTATCCGAAGGGGGACTGAGGATTTTGTCAGGCCTCTTTGGAATAGGCTCCACAGTGTCCGGTCCCTTCCACACCCTGGCAGTAATCAGGTATACCAGGGGGTCGGCAGGAGCGGACACCCAAGAGGTAGATGGGCCTGCGCCAAACGCCTCCAGAAACATTCTCGTCAGAGGAAGGTTTTGGGGCTGACCACCCCCCTCTGATCCGAAGCATCTCCATGATGTCTCCGAAGGAGACATCTTCGGGGGGGTGACCTTGGGGAACCTTCCCCTTCCTCCAAGCCTGTATCCTCTGTCAAGGACTCAGGCGAGTCCAAGTGCCTCCTTTTGCACTTGCGTTTGTGAAGACCCTCCTCGGGGGGGGGGGGGCTGTCCGAGGAGGCCTCACCAACTACATCCTGTTCCGGCAAGGGAACAATCTGGGACATTTGTGCAGGTTGTCCCTAAGACCAGGTGATGGAAGGTAGACCTGTCAGAGGGAGTGGAGGGTGGAGCCGTAGCCAAAGCCAGGGGCCTGGAGTCCCTCGACAATACCCTCTCCAAAACATTGAACGCCTAAGGAGAGCTGTTCCCTATCAGATACGAGAGCAGACCCTCCCTCGGATCCGATGTGCGGATCAGGGCCAAGGCGGTCGGATCTGTAGGGCCAGCACGCTCAGAACGCGACGGAGCCGAAGTCATATTGACACCTCCAGACCCGAAGCTCAGCTCTCGGCTCCAAGAGCTCGGATCCGAAGAAAAGGGACCCGATAGACTCGAGGGTTCCATCGGAGCCGAAGTACCGGACACTATCAGCGCTGATGCTCCCCCAGCTCCAACGCTACCCGGCTCAGAGCCCTGATAGTGGGTCGGATAAGGAGCGATCGGGGTGAAAAGGGGGGGGGGGAGGCAGGAGCACTCCCATCTGCATCTGGGCCTGGAGGAACTTGCGCATCATCCGGTCTAAGTCTGCATCAGAGATGCTACGGGTAGACCTCGACGGGGCCACCAGGGCGGGCCGGGAATGCCGCCTCGATGACCTCGGTGACCAGGTGTCCTCCGGCGAGAAATGGGGAGATCGGAGCCGGGAAGGAGAAGATCCGGAGGCCATAGGCAGAGAAGCTCGCTTTGATGGCGGCACCAAGGAAGAGGTCTCGGCCCGCCTCTTGTGATGTTTCCGCTTCTTTTTCCTAGCTTCCCTCTCCTCTTGGCCAAGGGTGGGAGGGTGAGTCCCAGCCAGAGGGAGAGAAAGTGGCGCTGCCGAAGCCTTGGCAGAAGCCACAGAGGGGCCGGAGGACGACGCAGAGTCCGTGGGCAACAGTCCCGCCAGGATCAGCTTCGACCTCCTGTCCCTGATGGTCCTGGGGTTGAATGCTGCACAAATAGTGCAGCCCGAAGTGAGATGTTGAACCCCAAGGCAAATAACGCACCGAGTGTGGCCATCCGCTGGGGACAGCTTATGGCCACACTCGGTACATTTAGAAAAGGAAGATTTGGGCGCCTTAGACATATTGAACCCACACGCTAGGCCCCAAAAATGGACACACCTTAACACACACACACACAGGGAGGGAATACACTAACACTGAATAACAAAACAGAGGTACTCTAACCTTACTAGGTGAGGTAACACTCACACAATTATTTTAAACAAAAATGTGAAAAAAAAAGAGATTTTTTTCTCACAAAACTCCTGCGCTACGCCTGGAAGCTCATTCAAAGCTGCTGTTGAAAACCGCGGCAAATGAGATCTGAGGTCAGCAAGGGATAGCAGGGGGTTATGGGTAAAGGGGAGGAGCTTGGAGCTCGGATCTTAGCTGTTTGAAGCTGCCGGCTCGGATCCGATACCAATAGGTTGATGCACAAATGGAAGTTAACTACTTCAGATCTAATGTTTCCACATCTTTACAAGTTCTGAAATCACCACCAATGAACGTGTCTAACTCAAAATAATGAAATCCCAGAAGATCGAAGACATCATCAAAACAAAATCAGCGAAAAAGTTGCTCTTACCATAACATTCCATCGGTGTTGTTCATCTTCATTCATTTATCACTGATGGGTGTCAGTTCTGTCCTTGGAACAGAGTCAGCATTATAACAAGCTCGTGCCAGCCAAAAAACTCTCGAGCTAAGCTTTACCCATAGTGCCCCTCTCCCTGTTACCTCAGATCAAGTTTGCCAGTGATAAAGCAGAGACTTTTTCTGAGCAGGTCCCCTAATGCAGGATTTGGACCAAATCCAGACATCCAGGAGTCCCTTGGAGGAGGAAGGAGGGTGGGATGCAAATGAATGAAGATGAACACAGATGGAATGTTATGCTAAGAACTTCTTTATCTGATGATGTTAATCTTCATTCATTCCTTACTGGTAGGACAGAGTCCCTAGCTACTTTATATGTCCTGGGAGGCCCTTAAGGAAGGATGTTCCTGAGTACCATTGAACCAAAGGAAGCTCTCCTCCTGCAGACCAAATCCAATTTGTAATGGGTGATAAAGGTATGAGGGGTAGCCCAAGTTGCTGCTGCACAGATATCATCCACTGAAGCCCCCGAGTGAGAAGCTATAGAAGTTGCCACTGATCTGGTGGAGTGTACTTTGACTTTGTATGTTAGAGGAATTTGATTATATTGGTAGACAAAATATATACAATTTCTCAACCACTTAGATAAGGTAACTTTAGAAACAGAGTTTCCCAATTTAGGACCTGAATAGGAAACAAACAACTGGCCTGATTTACGTACTGATCTAGTTCTGTCCAGATAAAATTGTAATTGAATATGTACATTCAAGTAAGGCAGTATTCTCCTTTGTTGGAGTAGTTTGGAAAAAAGACTGGCAGGTCAATGGTCTGGTTAACTGTCATTCTGAAATAATTTGGGGTAAGAAGGAAGGGTTAAGTCTGGAGCGATACTCAGTCCTTATGAAAGGCGAAGCAAGGGTGCTTTATGCACAAGGCCTGAAGCTCAGATATGCATCTTGCTGAGGTAATTGTTAATAAAATTAGGGGGTTCCATGATCAGAACTTTATATCGCGAGTGGTAGCAGGTTCGAAAGGTGATCGTGTCAGGGATTGCAGTACTAATGTTAAACTCTAAGGTTCAATCATTTCTTTGATGGGTTGCGAGACCCCTTTCAAGGAGGTTTTACACAGACGATGGAAGATTGAGGAGTCTTGGAATCCATTATGGAAGTTTGAGATAGCAGCTAAATGTACTCTAATGACGGAGACTGCTGCTCCTGAATGAAGAAGACCTGACAAATAATCCAAAACAACACTAACAGGAGCTGAGCAAGTGTCTAGTTCTCTCTGTCAGGACCAAATAAGGAATCTCTTCCACTTGCCAAGATAGATTTTCCTGGTGAGTAAAACTCACCACGTGCCACAGAGAATGTTACTTACTGGGGCGGTAAGGTTATTCTGCCTGGCATTTATTAAAAGTGGAGAAACCAAGCTGTCAGCTTGAGACCGGATATGTTTGGGTGAATCAATCCCTGCGGGTGTGAGATTAATTCCAGAGTTGGATCCAGAATCCATGATTGGCATATTAGACTAGGCCAAAAGAAGGGAAACCAGATTGATCAGGGCCAGTAGGGTGAAATGAGGATTACTCTGCTTCTCAGTCGAAGGGCCTTCTTTAGAAATTGTGGGATCAGGGGAAGGGGAGGGAAAGCATACAAAAGTCCCATGGGCCAATCGTGTTTTAGAGTGTTCTTCGGGGACTGCCCCTGCTGGTGAGGTATGGCAAAGTAGCTGCTGTAGTTGTGATTTGCTGGAGAGGCGAATAGGTCACAGCAAGGCTGGCCCCAGCAGCTGAAGATCTTCGCCGCTACGGTTGAATTGAGGGACCACTCGTGAGGCAAGAGGATACATCTACTCAGTCTGCCTGCAATCACGTTTGAATTCCCGGGAATGTGTGTCGCTATCAGATAGCAGTTGAAAGTTATCGCCCATTGCCAAATTCTCATGGTCTCTCAATACAACAGGTAGGACTTGGTTTCTCCTTGTTTGTTGATATACCAGACCACTGACATGTCAGACTGGATAGCAATTGTCCCTGACAGGAGGACAGATTGGAATGCATGCAATGCTAGAAACACTGCCCTCAGTTCTAGAACATTGAAATGCAGGTTGGCCTCCATGGTTGACCAAGAGCCTTGGACCATTTTTCCCTGAAAATACTCCCCCCCCCACACCCCACCCTTCAGGGAAGCATCCGTGTTCACTGTGGCCATGGGCCGAGACAGGGAGAAAGGACGACTCCATAAAAGTCTTTTTCTGGCTTCATCCACCAAATTAAATCTTGTTTGCATCGCTTTATGCAGATCTGAAAGGACATAGGATGGTGCGAAGGGGACCACTGTTAGTAGGAGGCATTGAATAAGTCCCATGTGTAGCCTCTCTAGGGGAGCTATCGTTATTGATGCTGCCATTGATCCTAAAAGTTGGACAGCTCGAGCTGGAACCTTGCCTTGATAGGGTTATAACCTGGAGTTGGGACCGCAGTCTTTCTAATCTGTGATCTGGCAGGGAGACTAGGCAAGACTGGGTACTGAAAGTTGCTCCTATAAATTCTAAGGTATGAGAAGAAATCAGCTTGCATTTCTCCCCGTTTATAGATATTTCTAGGTATTTTGCTAGTTTTAGAGTGTAGTTCAAGGCTGTAACCAGTAGACACTTGGTGGGGGCGGTAAGGAAACAATCGTCTAAATACAGAAACATTCAGAATCCTTGCAGTCTCAAGTAAGCTGTCACCACTGCCATGCATATGAGCACTCTGGGGGCTGTAGCGAGTCCAAAGGGCAGTGCCCGGAATTGGTAATGATCGACTCCTAGCTGGAAGCGAAGAAATCTTCTGGAGCGTTTGTCCATTTTTATGTTGTAATACACATCCTGAAGATCTAGTGAGCGCATCCAATAGTCTTTCTCCAGGAAGGGTAGGATAGACTGAACCGTGACCATCCAGAATTTTGTTTGGTTGACAAATTTGTTCAGAATACACAGATCCACGACTGGTCCACCAGTCGCCTGTCTTTTGGGCACTAAGAAAAACCTAGAGTAAAATCTGGACCCTATTGGTCTGGTGGGACTGCTTGGATGACTCTTGAGAGCTTTTGAATTTCAAGCTGCTGCTTCCTTTTGACTGGGTGGAACATCAGGAATGTGCCTTAATGGCTTTGGACAAAATTTGAAGGGTAGGTGATAACCTCTGGCTATTATATTCTGCACCCAAGAATCTGTGGTTATTGTTTGCCAGGCAGGGTGGTGTAGAGAGAAATGCTCCCAGACTGCTTCCAGAGGAAAGCAATCGGGCCGTTCTTCAGGAGCGCTGGTAGGCCTCTCCTGAAAAAAAATCTCTGGATCCCCTCTTCCCTCGGGAGTAAAACTCACCACGTGCCACAGAAAGGACTCTGGGATTTCTTGTGCCACATCTTTCCACTCCTCAGATTCCTGGAGTAGTATTGTTGAGGGGTGGAAAATCATACGCTCACAGCAGAGAGGGTCTTGCCTTCCTTTTCACACCTGGCTTATGTCTTTCACTTTTGGGCTGAAAAGGGAAGAAGCTTCCACTGGAGCATTACAATGAAGATGGAAAAGGATATGCAAAGTCACAAAGGCGCATTTAGGCATGACGTCTCATGATAACGCCTGAACCGCAGCTCAAGACTCCGTTTTGGTAGCATGAGAGATTAACCACATGGACGAGTTGGATATAGATTCCAGGGTCACAAGCTGCGAAGCAACTTTGTCCCATAACTCATCAGAAACTGCTTTTGCTAAGGTTCCGGAGAGTTCAGAGATTAGGCCTCTCTAAAGCCTAGTAAAGTGTGCCAAGTAATTCAAGGACCGAATGGCAAAGGTCAATGAGGCAAACACTTACTTCCCTAACCTGTCCACCGCCAGAGACTCCCTGTTTGGGGTGGACAGTCTGGCTCTCCTCAGCGAGGAAAACAAAAACTTTCAAACTCTAAGAAAAAAAGTGTTTTTTTTTTTTTTTTTTTAGAAGGGATACCAATGATGGTATTAAGATTACCTCAAGAGGTAAGGAGAAAGAAGGTAAAGAGAGGGAAGGCCTGTTCCACCGATGGTACTAGAGATTACCAAGTTGGTAAGGACAGTAGGAGAAAAGCGCTTAATATGGAGTACAGGTTTAGTGGCTAACAGAAGAAGGGGATTATCAAAGTAAAAAGAGAAAAACTGTAGAAAAAATTTTAGAATAACTTTTTTAAAGTACTTAGCTGAGAGCTGGCTTGACAAGTTTTGATATCTACGTGGCAAACGAGATTTGGGGTAACAGGGAGAGGGACACTATGGGTAAAGTTTAGCTTGAGAGATTTTGACTAACACAAACTTGTTATAAGGCCCACTCGGTTCCGAGGAAGGAACAAACACCCACCAGTAAGGAATGAATGAAGATTAACAAGATAATTTATTTCAACAAAGAACCCGATCGGCAAATGTATTCCTGGGGTAAGCCTGTTGACCAACAATGTGAACTTAGCCCTTGCGATCTCAGAGTTGGTATATTTAGTTTTTTTTTTTTTTTTTGTTTTGTTTTTTTTTTTTGGGGGTAGGTGCGGTTTCATTTTTGTGACATTTGGTGTTAGTGGTTATTTACCCTGAGAAGATATTATTTGATCCAGTCTTTCGCTGAAGTGGGTTTTCACCGATTTTCTCTCGATGTTTTCAGTCTTCTGGGATTTTGATGTTATGAAGTAGACCCAATTGAACATATATAAGAATCACTTTCCACATCTATTACACAATTCTTTGCAATCACCACCAGAAACATTCATCCTGTTACCACAAGTCTCCGCGTTAAGAGCACTACATTATATTAATTAGGACATCCCTCTTCATATAAACATAACTGACTTAAAAACTCATCTTTACATATATTGTCATTTTGTTCATCTCTTCTAATACTGTAAGGAAATGGCTGTATCTTACCAATAGGGTAAAACCATTACTTTCCAGTCATTTTCCCATTTACTGCATTATAAAGGTATTCACACAGAATACACAATTACACCTTATCCAAAATAAATTTAATCGCTTAATAGAAGCATCACAGTAGTGAGTTATTTGAAAGATCCCTCTGTCCAACATCCATACAACTTTAACAGCACATGGCAAACTTACACAATCAGCTACCTTCAGAGAGAGGATTATGACCAGAATACTGTGCTCAAGACAAGGGTGTCAAGAAATTATCCTCAACAGCAAAGTTTGAAAGATTAATCTTAACATCCCTGTTGAGAACACATTTTCCGGAGTTATAATCAGAAAAAACAATTTTTAGAGCATGCAGCCTCACCTGGCCCCATGTACTACAGAATTTAGAAGGGTAGTTTTAAAAAAAGTTATCTACTCATCATAAAGTTCCACTAGTGTTGTCCATTTTCATTCAACTGATGGGTTTGGATCGGATCCCTTGGCTCGGACTCTGCCGTTGCTAAACCTCGTAACAACAAATAACTCTGGAGCTTCTCACTTACCCATAATGCACAAGAGTTACCTCAGGTCTTGTTTGCTGCCTTAGTAGAAAGTAAAACATGGAAATTATTAGAGAAACTATATCCAGATTTTGTATAAAAAACATGGAGACAGGTCCACTAAACACTCATTCTTCCAGAAGCCTTAAGGATGCGGGTTGGTGGAAGGGGAGTTGAAAAAAAAAAATGAACACAGATGGAACGTTATGGTGAGTGCATAACTACTTTATCTGATGTCAATTTTCATTCTGTCCTCAATTGATGGGGCAGAATCCTTACCTAATTTCCAGAGTGGACTCGAGGGAGGATATTCCTGAGCACCACACAACCAAAAGATGCCCTTCCCCTGGAGACCAGATCTAATTTGGAATGAGTAATAAAGGTATGGGGAGTAGCCCAAGTAGCTGCTGCACAAATATCCATGGACACTTTGGAGTGAAAAACTGGGGACGTTGCCATGGATCTGGTGGAATGGATTCTAAGAGGTTTTGTCAAAGCAATGCCCAATTTGTTATATACAAAGAAAATGCAATTTATCCATCTAGATAGTGCAACTTTGGTAACTCATTTACCCAATGCTGACTCCGCATATAGAAAATAGAGTATGGAAGGTTTTGAGCACAATGCCTGAATCTCAAATTCTTCTTGCCAAAGCAATGGATAGTCTTCCATGAAAGATATTTGAGTTTGCATGTAGCTGAGGTTTCCGAGGGAGATTGTGTAAGAAACTGCAGGACAAGGTTTAGGTCCCAAGGGAGGGTAGGATCTTTAAAAGGTGGCCTTAAGAGTAGAGTGCCTTTCAGAAAAGTTTTGCTCATCTTATGGGACGCTACAAAAGAACCATTTACTCCGACAAAAATAGGAAGTCACTGCTAATTCTACTTAACAGTAGAAGAACTAGCTCCTCGAAAAAGGATGCGCTAGAAATTCCAAGATATTATGAATGGGGAAACTGAGAAAGGTTTAATATTACGGTTTTGAGCCCAAAAAACAAATCTCTTCCATTTGCCAGAGTAAAGTTTTCTGGTGGAAGGTCTATGGGAGGACAAAAGAATGACAGGAGAGCATAGGCTGTCTGGTTATTAATACAACTGGATGAACCTAGCAGCCAGCCTGAGATTCACTGTCTGGATGTATCAAGCCTGTTGGGTGAGACAGGATGGCCGCAGTTGGATCCAGAAACCAAGGTGGTTAAATCAGGTGAGGACAAATTATAGGAAACCAAATTTATCAAGGCCAATAAGAGGCAATGAGGACGACCTTGCAGCTTTCTGAAGTCTGGGAATTAATGGAGTAGGAAGATGTGTGTAAAGGAGACTGAGTGTGTGTGTGGGGGGGCGGCAATCACAAAGTAGAGTCACCTTTGGGGATGTCCCACGTGTGGTGGAAAATTAGGGCAAAGTAGCTGCTGCATTTGTTGTTCAGGTGGGGATGCAAATAGATCACAGTAAGGCTGGCCCCACTGTCGAAGACAGTCTGCTATCCTTTTGTTGAGAGACCATTCGTAAGGTAGAAGAATGCACCTTGCTCAATTTGTCTCCTCCCATGTTGGACTTCCCCAGAATGTGCATTGCTAAAAGAAAGAGGTGGGAAGAGAACCTCCACTGCCACACAGAGCTTCGACACAATAGGTAGGATTTGGTTCCTTCCCAGTTGTTAAGGAATCAGATGACTGACTTGTCCGACTGTACTGCAATTATCCCCAAAGGGAGAGAATGAGAAATCTGAAATGCCTGCAACACTGCACTGCTCTCATCTCCAGGACATTTATATGCAAATTGGCCACTTCGGGGACCAGGTGCCTTAGACAGTCTTCCCCAGGTAATGCCCCCAGTTTTCTTTGACACTATAAAGAACTTTAATTAAGCTCCAGATTCTATCTGGTCTTCTTGGATGACTTTTAGCAGCTTTTGTATTTGAACTGCTGCTTGCTCTTTCTGAGTGGAAACATTGGGGATTTTCCTTGGAATTGGGGAGAAAGGGTACAATATATCTGCTGAAAATGATCCTCTGCACCCAAGTATTTTTGCTATATCTAGCCAGACTATCTGGTGCAGGGATAAATGTCCCAGGCTGTCTCCAGAGGTGGAAAATTGGGCCTCCTTTCTGGTAGGGTTTGTCAAAGGTTCTCTGGAACCCTGATTCTGCAAGCCTCCTCTGCCATGGGGGAATCTTCATCCATTCAAGTTCCCTCCTCTGCCTCTGGGGGAACCTCCTCCATGCTGCCTTGAAAAGGACAGAGAGACTTACTGAACCACATTTTTCGGCCACCTCACCGATTCCTGGAGAAGGTTCTTAAAGAAAAGAAAAAAAACATGCCCAAGGCAGACAGGATCCTTCCATGCTTTTCACACCTGGACAGTGTCTCTTACTTTGGGGCCGAATAGAGACATTGCGTCAACGGGAAATTTGACAAAGGAAGACTTGAAAGGCTCTACAAACTCAGACACACATCCAGGTGTCTCCTTATGGAAACACCTGAACCTGATGCCCTTGAGCCTCCCTATGTTACATGTGAAGCCAACCTCATGGATGAATTGGATATAGACTGTAGGGTCATCAGTTGACAAGTAACAGATGCTTGAACTTCATCAGAAACAGCACCCTAGAGGGTATTTGACAACTCCTTGATCAAATCCCTCTGAATCCTAGTAGTGTGCCAAATAATCCAGAAGCCTCAAAGTGAAGGTCACTGAAACAGAGCAAAATAAAAAAACAGCCACTTCCAAGCCAATAACTAGTCCCCGAAAAACACGAAATACCACCTAACCACACTGAAGTGGAAATATAGAAGATAGAATCCACACAAGCCGAATGATTGCCGCACTTTATTGTAAAATCCACATAGATCTTGTAAAATCCACACAGGTCAAGCGCTTTTCGTCAGAATGACTTCAGAACAATTTCAAATTAACCAGACATTCCTTATATACCCTAAATTAATCGATCCAATTAGCACTAAACATTTAAAAAGACAGTAACCCAGTAATGTAAAACAATTAAAACAAACCAGTGTTGTTTATATATAGAAACATATAAAATTTACTTTATTTTGTTAGCTCTAAATCGGAGCTCTGGTTTAATACTGATGGCCTCATTGATGCCAGGAAACTCACAGGCATTAACCTTAAGTTGCCATCTAGTTTCAGCCCTAAGTATCTTGTTGGTCCAATCCCCCCCTCTTAAATTTGGTATTTTAGAAATAGTGAATAAAGATTTTAAACTATGGGTGGGGTTGATTTTGATATGTTTGTATAAAGCATTTTTTCCATCCATTCTAGAAATACTGTAACAGAGTTCATAAATTCTACGGCTTAATCTTCTCTCTGTTTTTCCAATGTAAAAACATCGGCATACATTACACAGAGCTAAAAGACAATATCTGTTGTATTACAAGAACCTGTAACAAAGGTTACCTCAAAACCTAAAGGGCCTAGCTTTACCTTGGGAGTCTCCAAAATATATTTGCAGTATTCACACGCCCCACATCTGTGGGTACCCTCCCTTCTCCTTCTACCTGATGGAACGTGTTCCAAAATATTTTTCAAGTTTTTATGGACTCTGTAGGTAAAGAGAGGTTCTGGGCCAATTAGGGCTAAAACATCCTTTTCCCCCTTAAACATAGCCCAATTGTTCTTAATTATCTTTTTAATTTCTTCTGATGTTTAAAACCATAGCTTGGGTAAAATCTTTTTCAGCATTATAAACTGTGGACTTTACAAGATCTATGTGGATTTTACAATAAAGTGTGGCAATCATTCGGCTTGTGTGGATTCTATCTTCTACCTTTCCACTTCAGTGTGGTTAGGTGGTATTTCGTGTTTTTCGGGGACTAGTTATTGGCTTGGAAGTGGCTTTTTTATTTTGTTGTAGTTGCTGCTTTCCCACCTTACTTCTTTTTTCAAGGTCACTGAAACAGCTACACTTCCCAAATCTGTCCATTGCCTGCAATTCCCTGTTGGGGGGAATGACGGTGAATGTTTCTCAGCTAGTTCCTTCTTGTTGGCCATCGCAATGACCATGGCATTAAGAGGAACTCAGTTCTCCCAAAACTGTCTATCCGCTGGTGGCGCTATCATCCTATCTAGTGTGTGATGAATGTGTCATTCAGTGCCGGCTGTGAGATGAAATCAGAGATCATTGGCGGGCGAAGTCAGCCAGGAGGTAGAGGATCCAGTACGAAAAGCCTCCAGGAGAGCATATTTCTCAGACGTAGGGACGCTGGACATCCAACCATCTCCTTGGAGACATCTTCAGGAGGTGATCGTGGTAACCATTAGCCTTCATTGAAATACATCTCTTCAGTAATGCACTCCTGTGGAGAGGAGATGTTTTCTCAAACATCCTCTTCCTATGGACCTCCTCAGTGGGGTGCTCTAGGGAGGTATCAGAAGAGGAGATTACAGTTCCTGAGCAGGAGGCTGGGAGTTTGGTACTGGCTGCCCTTGTGGAAGGAGATGGTGAAGCTCTGAGCACTGAGACATCATGGCAAAGGTTTTAGGATCTAAGGGGGAAAGATCCATTTGAACTGTTGAGGAAGAAAATACTCTCTTTGCAGCCTCAAAGCCAAAGCACCTCACAGACAGTGTCGGATTAGAGAAGACAAGCTTCTGAATCGCACCCTGCTCAGAAGGCAAAACCTCAGAGGTGGAAGCCAGAGCCTAGATATCCAGTGCCGAGATGGCTCTGAAAGTTCGGAGTTGAATGCAACATCTCGGATCCAACAGGTAGATTACGGCTCTGGGAGCTCTCCAGATGCTATGGAATTTGAGCACTCAGACAAGATCTTGGATCAAAGGATAAAGTTATCCCTGGATCAGAGCCAGGCAGATCAGATGACTGATCCAAAAACTGAACCTACAGCAGTCAGAGGAGGAATCCAACAGGGGACTAGCAGATATACGGATCTCCTGACCAACATGATAGGAACTGAAAACACCAATTTGTTATCAAGCTCCAAGAGAATCTTCTACACCAGTCTCTCCATATCTTCTGTGAGGCTTCTGCAAGAGCAAGTAGAGTAAACTGGCGAGCTGGGTCTTTCCAAGAAAAGGGAACATACCCTTGTGAGGAACCTGATCCAGAGAGAGAGAGTATCTTGCCCTGGGAAGTAATTTGGCAGATTGCCCTGGATAAGAAAGTTGGATGGAGAGCTTTGACTCCATTGGATCCAACTTACCTGGCATCAGATCCGATAATGTTTCTTTGACAGGGCCATGGATTTTAGCCTTTTTATAATCTGGGGGTGAGACCGGATCCTTATGAGACCTTTCTCAAGACATCCGAAGCAAAGGAAGAGGAAAATGCCTTTGGAGAAAAGGATCCCCCCACTTTTCTTCTTTTTGTCTTAGTGGAGGAAGAAAGTACAGTTGTGTACACTTGCCATAAATGTAGTTGTCAGAGTGTATTCACTGTTGCGTCATTACATTTGGGTAATCTGCTGGCAGGTTGCCCTCAGTCGGCCTGAACAACAAGTCTTGGGTCCTGCGTCAGTTGCTGTCTCCTCTTCCATGACGTCAGGTCATCAGGGGTATAAAACATGCAGCCGATGCCATTTTATTCAGTTTTTCTTGCCCCAGATGTCACGTGCCCCCCAAATGGGGAGCAAAAAAAAAAAAAAAAAAAAAAAAAAATATATATATATATATATATATATATATATATATATATATATATATATATATATATATATATATATATATATGTAAATGCACTTTTAGCAACATAAACTTTACATTCATCTAAAAGCAAATACACCACAAAGGCTTTAGATTAAAGTGAAGGAAAGAGAAGTTGTAGAAAAGAGGGATGGCGGGTGGGTAACCCGGACTGCAACAGTGAATACACTCGAACATCTACAGTTATAAAAGTGTACACAACTGTGCTATGTTCTTCGTGTTTCACTGTTGCAGTCATTACATTTGGGTAGAATCCCAAAGCTATGGATGGGAGGATGGAACTAAATAGCATTAGGAGCGGCTATAAGGCCCTGCAGAATTGCAGGGGCAAAGCCTGCCCTGGATTTGGAGAAGAGAGGCAAATGATAATGCTTTGTGAAGGTATCAACAGAGCTCCAAGTAGCAGCTTCTAGAATGTCCTTGGTTGGAACTCCTCTGAGAAAAGCTACTGAGGTAGAGGCAGCCCTGGTGGAATGTGACCTGATCACCTTGGGCACAGGTTTACCATGGTGCAAGTAGCAGAAACGAATGCAGTGGCTTATCCACTTAGAAATGGTCTGCTTAGATAAAGCCTTCCCCTCTGATCCTGCAGCAAATGCCACCAGTAGTTGCTCAGACTTTCTTAGAGATTTGGTCCTGTTTAAGTAAAATAAGTTATATACTCACCATAACATTCCATCTGAGTAGGTAGCTTCATTTGTCTGCAACCTGTGGGTCTTGGATCCGAGCCGGCAACTTGTTTCAAGCTAATGGATCCGAGCTCCTAGCTCCTCCCCTCACCCATAATCCCCTGCTAACCCTCCATGACCTCAGATAGAGTTTGCCCCTCAATATATACCCAAAAAAAAATGGGTATCCAACTACATATAGATCCGAATAAGGCCAGGGGGAAGGAGGGGGGGATGGTTGCAGACAAATGAAGCTACCTACTCAGATGGAACGTTATGGTGAGTACATAACTTCTTAATCTGAAGTAGGGAGTTCATTTGTCAGCAACCTGTAGGACAGAGTCCCCAGCTACCTGCACCTTGGGTGGCCATCATGGAAGGATATTGCGAAGCACCGCAGAGACAAAGGATGCTCTCCCTCTAGAAATCACATCCAGTTTGTAGTGGTTAATAAAGGTATGAGATGAAGCCCAAGTGGCTGTCGAACAAATTTCATCCAATGGAACTCTAGACTTGAAGGCCGCAGAAGTAGAGATGGAACGAGTGGAATGTGCACGAACTCCTTCCGGTGCGGGTCTCCCAGAGGCTTGATATGCCAATAGGATACATTGAGAAATCCAGCGTGATAGAGATACTTTTGAAATTGCTTTCCCCAAATTAAATTTGGCAAAGGAAACGAACAGCTGGTCGGATTGTCTATGACCAGCTGTTCTATGAGTATAAAAGCGAAGCTGCCTATGAACATCTAATGAGTGCAGCTTGTACTCTCCCTTATTCTGATATTTAGGGAAGAAAACCGGTAAATTTATGGATTGATTTATGTTGGTTTCTGATGCTATCTTGGGAAGAAAAGAGGGATTGATCCTGAGGTACACTGGGTGAAAGATCAAATTAGGAGGCTTCACAGAAAGAGCTTGAAGCTCCGAAACTCTTTTTGCTGAAGTGATGGCTACAAGGAATGCTGTTTTCCAAGACAAGAATTTGAGATCCACTGAAGCAGCGGGTTCAAAAGGTGGAGCAGTCAAGGCTTGAAGAACTAGTGAAAGGTCCCATGGTGGTACGGCTTCTTTTATAGGGGGTCTAAGTAAGAAGGTGCCCTTGAGAAAGGTTTTACACAACTTGGCCGACATCAAAGGCCCTGTATCATGTCCCACATGGTAATGTGATATGGCTGCCAATTGCACTGACAGTTGAACAACTAGCGCCTTCCTGAAAGAGTTCAGTTAGGAAGTCTAATATGGACGGAAGAGGAGCCGTAAAGGGATCTAGATCATGATGCTCCGCCCAGATGGAGAAACGTTTCCATTTACTGCGGTACACTTTCCTGGTGGAGGGCTTATGCGCTGCCACAAGGATGGCTTTGACTGGTGAAGAGATACCGGGAGTCCAAACTAGGAGTGGAACTGGAGCAACCAAGCTGTCAGTTTTAGATTGTCCAGGTTTGGGGTCGGTAAATTCGACGGATGGGAGATGAGATCCGGACTGGGATCTAGAATCCAAGGAGGATTCACAAGGTGAGACCACAGTAAGGGAACCAAATTTGCCGAGGCCAGAATGGGGCAATGAGTATCATCCTGCTCCCCAACCGTGAGACTTTCTGTAAGAGTTGCAGCATCAGGGGTAGAGGGGGATAGGCATAAAGTAGACCGGGTGGCCAAGCATAAACCAGAGTGTCTCTTGGAGTTTCCCCTGGAGGGGGGATTAGAGCGAAGAAATTGCCGCATTTGGTGTTTGATGGAGACGCAAAAAGATCACAGCAGGGTTGCCCCCATATTGCGAATATCTGCTTCGCTACTAGTGGATTGAGAGACCATTCGTACGGGGTAAGAAGGGTGCGACTGAGTTTGTCCGCTAGGATGTTGGTCCATCCCGGAATGTGCGTTGCAATCAGAAAGCGGTTGGTGGAGATCGCCCATTCCCACACTCTCATGGCTTCGCGGCAGAGAGGATAAGATCTGGTTCCCCCCTGTTTGTTGATGTACCAGACAACTGACATGTTGTCCGACTGAATTGCAATCGTTCCTATGGGGAGGAGATCCTGAAGTGCTTGCAACGCGAATAGCACCGCTCTCATCTCCAGAACGTTGATATGCAGGGGAGGTCTCTGTGTCGTTCCATGTGCCTTGGACAGTCCTGCCTGAATAATGCCCCCCCCCCCCAACCCGAGGCGGGAGGCGTCCGTGGTCACCATGGCGAGAGGGGGAGGGGTGTAGAAGGGACGGCCCCGTATGGAGGTCCGAGGCTTGGAGCCACCATAATAGAGCCCTCTCCTGCAAGCCTTGCTGATAGCAATGGGGTGGTAAAGAGGAAGGGATAGAAAAGACCATTGCACTAGAAGTGTCCATTGCAGTACCCGCATGTTCAGACAGGCGTATGGAAGGAGCGTAATCGCTGCCGCCATGGAGCCTAGTGCCCTCAGGACCAATTCCGCTGGTGAAGTCTCTGATTAGAGGATAGCCTGCACATGGAGTTGCAAATTCTGGATTCTCTTGGAAGTTAGAAAGGCTCATAGCCCTCTGATGTCTATTCTGGCTCCTATGAATTCTATGACTTGTGTTGGGGCCAGAAGGGATTTGTTGGCATTGATGGTGATGCCTAACTGTGGGGCCAGGCAGAGAAAGAAGTCTCTGGCTGAGCAAAGTAGATGCCTTGTTGGGGCGGTCAGGAGCCAGTCGTCCAGGTACGGAAAGACCTGTATTCCCTGGAGTCTCAGGTGGGCCGCAATCACTGCTAATACCTTGGTGAACACCCTGGGGGCTGTGGTGAGGCCAAAGGGAAGGATCCTGAACTGGTAGTGACTGGCTCCCAGCCGGAAGCGGAGGAACCTCCTGGATCGTCTGTCCATTAGAATGTGGTAGTACGCATCCTTGAGGTCTATAGAGCACATCCAACTGTTCTCCCTTAGAAGGAGGAGAATAGATTGAAGAGTGACCATTCAGAATTTTTCCTTGGTTACTGACAGGTTCAAGCGGGAAAGGTCTAGAATCGGTCTCAAGTCCCCCGTCTTTTTTGGCACCAAAAAGAACCTGGAGTAGAACCCTAATCCGAGCTGGTCTTGGGGGACGGGCTGGATGGCTCTTTTTCTTAGCAGCTGCTGAATTTCTGCGGCTGTGGCCTCCCTCTGATCGGGTGGCACATCGGGGAGGTTTTTGAATTTGGGGACATGGAGTAATGGTATTTTGTACCCTCTGGATATAATGCAAAGCACCCAGCGGTCTGTCGTGATGGACTCCCATGCCGCTAGGTGTTCCGAGAAGCGCCCCCGACTGCCTCCAGAGTGGAGCAGCCAGGCAACCCTTCAGAGCTGCTGCGCGGGCCGCTCAGAGAAAGGTTCTCTGGACCCAAAGTTTCTCGGAGCCCCTCTGCCCCTGGGGGGGGGGAGGGGCGCGTCCTCCCTGTCCTCCTCTGCCAGGGTAGGACTTGTTGTCCGGAGCAGGTTGGGAATGTTGCGATTTCCGGAACCACATCTTCTGACCCTTTTGGTTCTTCGAAAAGGATCGCTGGGGTGCAGAGAAGCGGACTCCGACGGCAGACAACATCTTCCCGTCCTTCTCGCTCTGGACAAGTGTCTCGCGAACCGTTTTGCCAAACAGGGCAGAACCATCGAAAGGGGCGTTCGCAAAAGACGCTTTAAAAGGCTCCGCAAAGTCACAATGACGGAGCCAGGCCTGACGTCTCATGACTAGGCCTGCTCCGCTAGCTCTAGCGGCTCCCTCTGTGGCGTGGGACAATAGCCGCATAGAGGTATTTGAAATTGATCTCAGAGTGGCCATTCGGGTGGAGTACAATTGCTTGTCATCCGCCGACATGGACTCAGGAGGGGAGGCAGCGTATTCTTTGATAAGATCCCGCTGCATCCTGATGACATGTGCCATATAGTTCAGAGACCTTACTGAGAAGGTCACTGAACTAAAAACTCGCTTCCCTAATCGGTCCATCGAGCGGGACTCCTTGCTCGGTGGATTGACTGAGGGGCTCTCCTGAGCCAATTCCCTCTTCGTGGCAGCCGCCGTCAACATGGTCTCTACGGGGGGGGGGGGGGGGCCTTACTCCAGTGTGATCGGTCCGAGGGGGGGCTAAGTATTTTGTCTGGGCGTTTTGGTATTGGCTCCACGGTGTCCGGATCCTTCCACGCCCTGGTGGTAATTAGGTCCACCAGGGGGTCGGCCGGAGGGGACACCTAAGAGGTAGACGGGCCTGCTTCGAATGCCTCCAGAAACACGGACTCTGAGGAAGACTTGGGGGCAAACCACCCACCTCTGATCCTCAGCATCTCCGTGATGTCTCCAAAGGAGACATCCTCAGGGGGCGATCTTGGGGAGCCTTCCCCTTCCTCCAAGTCCGTGTCCTCGGTTAAGGACTCGGGGGAGTCCACGTGCCTCCTCTTGCACTTATGCTTGCGGGGCACTTCCTCGGGGGGGGGGGGGGGGCTGTCCGAGGAGGCCTCGCCAGCAACATCTTGTTCCAATGAACCATCTGGGACATTGAAGCAGGCTGTCCCTTTAGCCGGGTGATGGAAGCCTGGCCCAGCAGAGAGGGAGTGCAGGGGGGAGCCGAGACAAGGACCGGGGGTCCGGATGCTCTCAACAGAGCCCTCTCCACAACATCGAAAGTAGAGGGAGAACCACTCTCTCTTGGATCCGAAACTCTGCTCCCACTCGGATCCGATGAAGGGATCGGAACCGGCGCCGAGACCATCAGATCCGAAGGACCAGTGCGCTCCGACCTGGATGGAGCCGAAGGCACACTGAATCCCTCGGATCCGAAGCTCGGGCCACGGCTCCGAGAGGTCGGATCCGACAGGCGAGGGCAGGGTCGGATCCGAAGTACCGAGTACTGTTGGTGCCGACCCACCCCCGGCTCCAACGCTGCTCGGCTCCGAACGCTCCGAACACGGATAGCGGGTCGGAGAAGGAGCAATAGGATGGAAAAAGGGTGTCGAGCTCCCGAAGAGAGCAAACACTCCCATCTGCAGCTGGGCCTGGATGAACCTTCGCATCATCCGGTCCAAGTCTGCAGCGAACATATTAAATGTAGATCTCGAAGAGGTCACCGAGGCAGGCCTGGAATGCCACCTCGATGACCTCGATGGAGATCGGGTCTCCTCCTCGGGCCCCAGGGAGAAACAAGGGGATCGAAGCAGAGGAGGAGGAGACCTAGAAGCAGTGGAGGGAGAAGCCCGCTTAGCAGGCGGGGCCGAAACTGAGGTCTCGGCCCGCCGCTTGTGGTGCTTCTCCCTCCATTTCTCCCTCCTGGCCTCCCTGTCTTCAGACACTTTAGTGGGAGTTTGAGTCCCGGATGGAGGAAGGGGGGCAGGAATGGCAGCAACCACAGGCTGTAGTGGAGCCACGGGAGCAGCGGAGGCCGGAGCCGAGTCCGGGGGTAAAAGTCCCGCCAAGATCAGCTTCGACCTCCGCTCTTTCAGTGCCCTGGGGTTGAACGCTGCACAAATGGTACAGCCTGAGGAGAGGTGTTCAACCCCAAGGCACCGAACGCACCGAGTGCAGCCATCAGCCGGGGAGAGCTTATGGCCACACTCGGTACATTTAGAAAAGATGGATTTTGGGGCCTCAGCCATACTTGAAGAAAAATAAGTAACGCACACACACAGGCCCCAAAAAACACAACACCAACACACACACTCTAACGACCAGCGAAGGGAGGGAAAACTACTTAAAAGAAAATATTTTTACTATAAAGGGAACTTAACACTTACACACTTAAAAATTTAAGTGAAAAATTTTAGAAAGTGACAGAAAATAAGACTTAACTGCCCAGCACTATACAAGCTCACAGGAATCCAGCTATCCACAAGCGCAGCAAACTAGATCTGGGGTCATGGAGGGTTAGCAGGGGATTATGGGTGAGGGGAGGAACTAGGAGCTCGGATCCATTAGCTTGAAACAAGTCGCCGGCTCGGATCCGATATCGGATCCAAGACCCACATGTTGCTGACAAATGAACTCCCTACTTCAGATGTACAGTTGTGTACCTACCATAAATGTAGATGTTAGAGTGTATTCACTATTGCAGTCATTACACTTGGGTTATCCTGCTGGCAGGCGACCTGCAGTCGGCCCAAGTTCCAAAGTCTTGGTCCGGCGTCGGTTGCTGTCACCTCTTCCCTGACGTCAGTGCGCCAGGGGTATAAAAGTTGCAACCAACGCCATTTTCTTCAGTTTTTCTTGTCCCAGATGTCAGGTGCCCCCAGATAGGAAGGCTGAAAAGATAAAAATATGCCAAACAACCATTCATATATTACTATAAACATTTACTTCATCTACAAGCAAATACACCACATAGGTTGTATATAGTTGAGAAGTACAGAATAGTCCCAGCAAAGAGGGGGATGGTGGGTGGGTAACCTGGACTGCAACAGTGAATACACTCGAACATCTACATTTATGGTAGGTACACAACTGTACTATGTTCATTGTGTTTCACTGTTGCAGTCATTACACTTGGGTAGAATCCCAAAGCCGAGGTTGGGTGGCTGGGTCTAGATTGGATTTGGCAAGGCTAACCAGCCCTGCAGAACTGCAGTGGCAAAGCCTGCTCTGGATTTGGAGTAGAGAGGTAGGTGGTAGTGCTTGGTAAAAGTGTGCACTGAGCTCCAGGTTGCAGCTTCTAATATGTCTTTGGTCGGTACCCCTCTGAGGAAAGTTGCTGAAGTGGCTGCTGCTCTGGTAGAATGAGGCCTAATGCCCTTAGGCACAGATATGTCATGTTGTGCATAACAGAAGCGGATGCAGTGTCCTATCCATTTGGAGATTGTCTGCTTTGCAATAGACTTTCCTTGTGATCCTGCAGCATAAGCTACAAACAGTTGCTCAGTTTTTCTGAAAGCTTTTGTTTTGTCCAAGTAAAATTGTAGCCGCCTGTGTATATCCAAAGCATGCAAACGTCTTTCCCCTTTATTCTGGGGATTTGGGTAGAAAGTATGTAAATGAATGGTTTGGTTTAAGGCCACATTGGAGACCACTTTTGGCATGAATGTTGGGTTTGTCCTAAGAGAAACCCTGTCCTGATGAAAAATGAGGAAGGGTTCCACGGCCATCAATGCCTGCAACACTGAGACTCTTCTTGCTGAAGTCATTGCTAGGAGCAGAGCAGTTTTCCATGACAAGAATTTTAGATCAGCTGTGCTGGCTGGATCAAATGGAGGCAGTGTTAGTTTTTCTAAAACAAAATTGAGGTCCCAAGTAGGTACTGGTGCTCTTCTAGGGGGTCTTACATTCTTTGCCCCTCTGATGTACTGTCGTAGTAGAGGATGTGAAAAAGAGGAGGATCCGTATTGCAATGAGCAAAAATGGCAGAGGCATGGATTTTAATAGATGAAAAAAGACAGGTCTTTGTCCAACATTGCAGTCAGGTATTGCAAAATCTGAGATGCATTAGGGACCAGTGAGTCGAGTCCTTGGGCCTGGTTCCAAGCAGAGAATCTCTTCCATTTTTATGCATAAGATTTCCTAGTGCTGGGCCTCCTGGCTTCCAAAATTACATCCATAACAGCTTTAGAGAGAGGTGCAGTCTGAGTGGCTACATTATCTGACATGCTGCCAGGTTTAAGGTTCTGAGTTGACTGTGCAGAATCTGATTGTTTTGCTGTGTCAGAAGATGAGGGATTTGAGGGAGAGGCCAAGGTGGGCCTTGGGACAAAGTTTTTAGGATTGGGTACCAGTGCTAGCGTGGCCAGTCTGGCGCAATTAGTATCATTTTTGGCCTCTCGTCTGACTTTTAGAAGCACCTTGGTGAGAAGAGGCATCGGAGGGAAGGCATAGACTGTCAGGTTTTACCAGCTGAATGATAGAGCATCCACTTTCCATGCTTTAGAGTGATAAATCCTTGTGCAAAATTTCTGTATTTGGCAATTGTGAGGGGAGGCAAAAAGATCAATGTCTGGGTGTCCCCATTTCCTTGTTATGTTGAACACTTGTGGATTTAGCTTCCATTCATGAAGATCCATGAGATTTCTGCTTAGTTAGTCTGCCAGTGTATTTTTTGTTCCTGGCAGGAATTGTGCTTGCAGATGTACCTGGTAGGTCAGTGCTGTGTTCCACAAAGTCATGGCTTGTCTGCATAGGGGGTAGGAATGTGTGCCCCCTTGCTTGTTTATGTACCACATAACTGTGGATTTGTCCGTCTTTATTAGTAGTTGTCATGGATGTATTAAGTCCTTGAAGGATGTCAGGGCATTCTGTACAGCTAGCATCTCTTTTTGATTGATATGAAGTTGCATTTGCTCCTTGGGCCACGTGCCCTGAAAACATTTTCCTGCCATATGTGCTCCCCAGGCATAATCCGATGCATCCGTTGTTATTATCTGCCTGGCTGTAGGTAAGTGAAAGGCTGTCCCTTGTTGTGGTGACAGGCCAGGGACCACCATCGAAACTCCTGTTGTAGGCAGGGAATAAGAAGTTATGTACTCACCATAACGTTCCATCTGAGTAGGTAAACTTCATTTGTCAGCAACCTATGGGTATCGGATCCGAGCCGGCAGCTTCAAATAGCTAAGATCCGAGCTCCAAGCTCCTCCCCTTTACCCATAACCCCCTGCTATCCCTTCCTGACCTCAGATCGAGTTTGCTTATCAGCATAAAAGTAAAGAACACCAAAGAACCACCTCCAAACTCTAACCTAAATACAATCCGCAATGGCAAGCAGGATTCCTTTGAGTATCCATATGGATCAGGGGGACGAAGGGGGGGGGGGGGTCAGTTGCTGACAAATGAAGTTTACCTACTCAGATGGAACGTTATAGTGAGTACATAACTTCTTAATCTGAAGCAGTTAACTTCATTTGTGCATCAACCTATGGGACAGAGTCCCCAGCTACCTAATTCTTGGGAGGTCTTCATGGAAGGATGTTCCGGAGCACTGCAGAACCGAAGGATGCTCTCCCTCTAGAGACAATATCCAATTTGTAATGGTTTATGAATGTATGAGGTGAAGCCCAAGTGGCTGCTGAACAAATGTCATCCAACGACACCCTAGATCGAAAAGTAGCAGAGGTAGAGATTGATAGAGTAGAATGGGCATGGACATCTTTAGGTGCAGACCGGCCAGAACTCCCATAAGCCAAAAGGATACATTGTGAGATCCATCTGGACAAAGTGACTTTTGACAGGTTTTCCCAAAGTGGGGTTAGCAAAGGATACAAAAAGCTGGTCTGATTTCCTGTGATCAGCTGTCCTGTGCAAATAAAACCTCAGTTGCCTATGTACGTCTAGAGAGTGTAGCTTGTATTCACCTTTATTCTGGTAATTTGGAAAGAAGACTGGTAAATTAATAGCTTGGTTGATATTAGACTCCGAAGCAATTTTGGGCAGAAAAGAGGGATTGGCCCTGAGTGAAACTCTATCTTTGTGAAATATTAAATATGGTGGCTTGGAACAAAGGGCTTGAAGTTCCGAAACCCTTCTGGCCGAAGTGATGGCAACAAGAAAAACTGTCTTCCAAGATAAGTATTTCAGATCCACTGAAGTTGCAGGTTCAAAGGGAGGAGCTGTCAAAGACTGAAGGACAAGGGTTAAGTCCCAAGGAGGGACTGCATGCTTAACTGGAGGCCTTAAAAGGAAAGTGCCTTTTAGGAAGGTCTTATATAACTTAGACCAAGTCAAACGACCGAGACCACTTTCGACATGATAGTGAGAGATTATAGCCAGATGGACTTTGACCGTAGAAGAGCTAGCACCTTGGTCGAATAAGCCTGATAGAAAATCTAACACTGCTGGCAGCAGAGCTGTAAAGGGATCTAAGTTTTGGCACTCTGCCCAAATAAAAAAACACTTCCATTTGCTATCATAAATCCTTCTCGTAGACGGCTTGTGAGTGGCTACTAGCATAGCCTTGACAGGGGACGAGATACCGGGAGTCCTAGCTATCAGTGGAACTGATCAGCCAAGCTGTCAGCTTGAGGTTGTCCAGGTTCAGAATTAACAGGCCTGATGGGTGAGAGATCAGACATGGGATGGGATCTAGAATCCATGGGGGATTCACTAGATGAGACCATAGATATGAGAACCAAGGTTGACGAGGCCAGAATGGGGCAATGAGGATTATTCTGCTCCCCAACCGTCGGGCTTTCTGTAAGAACTTAAGTATCAGGGGAAGAGGAGGGTAAGCATAAAGTAGACTGGGTGGCCAAACCTGCACCAGAGCGTCTCTGGGGGATTCCCCGGATGGGGGAATTAGAGCGAAGTAGTCGCTGCACTTTGCGTTCGAAGACGAGGCAAAAAGATCGAAGCGAGGTCGACCCCACTTGGAGAAATTAACTTCGCTACTCTGGGGTTCAGAGACCACTCGTACGGTGAGAGAATGGTTCGACTCAGCCTGTCTGCCAAGATGTTGGACTGGCCCGGAATGTGCGTTGCTATGAGAAAGTGGTTGTTGGATATCGCCCATTCCCACACTCTCATGGCCTCCCGACAAAGTGGATAGGACCTGGTTCCCCCTTGTTTGTTGATATACCAGACAACCGACATATTGTCTGTGAATCGCAATTGTCCCCAAGGGAAGAAGGTTGTGAAGTGCTTGCAACGCCAAAAGCACCACTCATCTTTAGGACATCGATATGCAAAAAAGTCTCCGAATGGGTCCACGTGCCTTGGACAGTCCTGCCCATGCAGTGCCCCCCCCCCCCACCCAAGGCGAGAAGCATCCGTGGTCACCGTCGCTAGAGGAGGGGACATAGAGAAGGGGCACCCTTTCTGGAGGTCCGGGGACTGGAGCCACCATAAGAGGGCTTTCCTGCAGACCCTGCTGAGGAGAACGGGGAAGCTCAGGGGATGCCGCAGGAGAGGACCATTGGACTTGCAAGGTCCATTGAAGAACTCTCATATTCAAGCGCGCCAAGGGGAGAATGTTGATAGTTGCCACAATAGAGCCTAACGGCCTCAGGACCAATTCCGCAGAGGGAGCTGGGGATTGAAGAAGGGCCAGTATGTGGAGTTTTAGAGTTCGAAGCCGGTCCGGAGTCAAGAAGGCTAGAAGCTGGTTTGTGTTCAATCTGGCTCCAATTAAATCTAGGATTTGGGTTGGAAGAAGGGAAAATTTTTTGATGTTTATCGTGATCCCCAGCTGGGGAGCTAGATGGAGAAAGTAGTCTCTGGCTGCGCATAGTAGATGCCTGGTGGGGGGCGGTCAAGAGCCAGTAGTCCAGGTACGGAAAGACCTGAATTCCCTGGAGTCTCAGGTGGGCCGCTACGACTGTCAAGACCTTGGTGAACACCCTGGGGGCTGTGGTGAGACCAAAGGGAAGGACCCCGAACTGGTAATGGCTGGCTCCCAGCCGGAAGCGGAGAAACCTCCTAGATAGTCTGCCCATCAAAATGTGGCAGTACGCATCCTTGAGGTCTATGGAGCACATCCAGTCGTTCTCCTGCAGAAGTGGGAGAATGGATTGGAGAGTGACCATCTGGAACTTTTCTTTGGCTACTGACAGGTTTAGGAAGGACAGGTCGAGGATTGGTCTCAAGTCCCCCGTCTTTTTTGGCACCAAGAACAACCTGGAGTAAAAGCCTGATCCGGACTGATCTGGGGGGACGTGCTGGATTGCTCTTTTTTCTAGCAGCTGGAGGATTTCCTCGGCTGCCGCCTCCCTTTGATTGGGTGGGACATCGGGGAGGCTCCGGGAAGAGGGAGGGGGATTGAGAAAGGGGATCTTGTAGCCTCTGGATATGATCTGAAGCACCCAACGATCTGTTGTAATTGACACCCAAGCTGCTAGGTGCCTCGAGAAATGCCCCCCCCCCCCAACTGCCTCCAGAGTGGAGCAGTCAGGTAATCCTTCAGGGTTGCTGCGTGTGCCGATCAGAGAAAGGTTCTCTGGACCCGAAGTTCTTCGGACCCCCTCTGCCTCTAGGGCGGCGCCCACTCTGTCCTCCTCTGCCTCTGAAGGACGAGGGGTCCGGAGCGAAACGGGATTGTTGAGACTTCCGGAACCACATCTTCTGTCCCTTTTGGTTCCTCGAGAAGGACCTCTCTGGGGAGCAGAGAAGCGGACTCCGACTGCAGACGTCTTCCCGTCTTTCTCGCTCTGGACTAATGTGTCGTGTACGGTCTTGCCAAAAAGGGCAGAACCAAACGGGGCATTTGCGAATGACGCCTTGAAAGGTTCTGTGAAATCACAGTGACGGAGCCACTCCTGTCGCCGTAGGACGCCCGCTCCGCTGGCTCTAGCGGCTCCTTCCGTGGCATGGGATAGTAACCGCATAGAGGTATTAGAGATGGATTTGAGAGTGGCCATTCGGGTTGAGAACACTTTCTTATCCTCCGCCGACATGGACTCTGGGGGCGACCCAGCATATTCTTTAATGAGATACTGCTGGAGTCGTATCACATGTGCCATATAATTCAGCAACCTCACAGAGAAGGTGGCTGAAGCGAACACCCGCTTCCTCAGATGGTCCATCGTCAGAGACTCCTTGCCTGGAGGATGGACCGAGGAACTCTCCTGGGCCAGATCCCTTTTGGTGGCGGCCGCCACCAACATGGCATCTACCGGGGCTCCCTTGCTCCAACATGACTTATCCGAAGGGGGCTGAGGATTTTGTCAGGCCTCTTTGGAATGGGCTCCACAGTGTCTGGTTCCTTCCACGCCCTGGTAGTAATCAGGTCTACCAGGGGGTCAGCGGGAGGGGACACCCACAATGTAGATGGGCCTGCATCAAACGCCTCCAGAAACACATTCTTGTCAGAGGAAGGTTTTGGGGCTGAACACCCCCCTCTGATCCGAAGCATCTCCATGATGTCTCCGAAGGAGACGTCTTCGGGGGGTGACCTTGGGGGACCTTCCCCTTCCTCAAGTCTGTGTCCTCTGTCAAGGACTCAGGTGAGTCCAAGTGCCTCCTTTTGCACTTGCGTTTGTGAGGACCTTCCTCGGGGGGGGGGGCTGTCCGAGGAGGCCTCACCAACTACATCCTGTTCTGGCAAGGGAACAATTTGGGAAGTTTGTGCAGGCTGTCCCTGGGACCGGGTGATGCAAAGTAGACCAGTCTGAGAGGGAGTGCAGGGTGGAGCCGTAGCCGAAGCCAGGGGCCTGGAGTCCCTCGACAATACCCTCTCCACAACATCAAACGCCGAAGGAGAGCTGCTACCTATCGGATGCGAGAGCAGACCCTCCCTCGGATCCGATGTGCAGATCGGGGCCGAGGCGTCTGATCCGTAGGGCCAGCATGCTCTGACCGCGACGGAGCCGAAGTCATACTGACACCTCCAGATCCGAAGCTCAGCTCTCGGCTCCGAGAGCTCGGATCCAAAGAAAAGGGACCGATGGACTCGAGGGTGCCATCGGAGCCGAAGTACCGGACACTATTGGCACTGATGCTCCCCCGGCTCCAACGCTACCCGGGTCTGAAGGCTCCGAGCCCCGATAGTGGGTCGGAGAAGAAGCGATCGGGGCGAAAAAGGGGGCCGAGCCCCCCCCCGATGGGGGGGGGTGTGGCAGGAGCACTCCCATCTGCATCTGGGCCTGGAGGAGCCTATGCATCATCCGGTCCAAGTCTGCATCAAAGATGCTATGGGTAGACCTCGACGAGGCCACCGAGGCGGGCCGGGAATGC
Source organism: Protopterus annectens (assembly GCF_019279795.1). NCBI lineage: Eukaryota > Metazoa > Chordata > Ceratodontiformes > Protopteridae > Protopterus > Protopterus annectens. The sequence continues at coordinate 1,686,795,817 of NC_056739.1, read as the reverse complement.
CGCCTCGATGACCTCGAAGGCGACCAGGTCTCCTCCTCCGGCGAGAAACGAGGAGATCGGAGCCGGGAAGGAGAAGATCCGGAGGCCATAGGAGGAGAAGCTCGCTTTGATGGAGGCGCCGAGGAAGAGGTCTCGGCCTGCCTCTTATGATGTTTCCGCTTCTCCTTCCTAGCTTCCCTCTCCTCTTGGCCAAGGGTGAGAGGGTGAGTCCCGGCCAGAGGGAGAGAAAGTGGCGCTGCCGAAGCCTCGGCAGAAGCCACAGAGGGGCCGGAGGACGAAGCAGAGTCCAGTGGCAACAGTCCCGCCAGAATCAGCTTCGACCTCCTGTCCCTGATGGCCCTGGGGTTGAACACTGCACAAATAGTGCAGCCCGAAGTGAGATGTTCAACCCCAAGGCAAATAATGCACCAAGTGTGGCCATCCGCTAGGTACAGCTTATGGCCACACTCGGTACATTTAGAAAAGAAAGCTTTGGGTGCCTCAGACATATTGAACCGACATGTTAGGCCCCAAAAACGGACACACCTGAACACACACACACATGGGGAGGGAATACACTAACACTGACTAACAAAACAGAGGTACGCTAACCTAACTAGGTGAGATAACACTCAATTTTTTTAAACAAAAATGTAAAAAAGATTTTTTTCTCACAAAACTCCTACGCTACGCCTGGAAGCTCGTTCAAAGCTGCTGTTGAAAACCGCGGCAAACGAGATCTGAGGTCAGGAAGGGATAGCAGGGGGTTACGGGTAAAGGGGGGGGGGCTTGGAGCTCGAATCTTAGCTATTTGAAGCTGCCGGCTCGGATCCAATATGGATCCGATACCCATAGGTTGATGCACAAATGAAGTTAACTACTTCAGATTCAAGGTTATGATTGTCTCTAGGCTGTGAGAATTCTGAGTCCAAACACTTTTTAGATACCATTGTAGTTTCCTCATATGCAGTTTTGCATATGGAATTAGTAGAATGCAAGATGCCATGAAACCCAGGGCCTGCAGAATTTTTCTTGCAGGGAGCTGGGTCTTTGTTGCCATCATTTGGAAGTAATGAGTCAGTTGCCTTTGTCTGGTGTGAGATAACCCATCTGGGCAGTTGCATTTAAGCTTGCACCCATTATTATCATCTCTTGAGAGGGCACTAGTTTTGATTTATTTTCATTTACTGTGTACCCTAGGCAAATTGGCAATCTTTTTACAAACGCCAGGTGCTTTAGAAGAATGTCCGTGCTCTCTGCTTGAATAAGGCAGTCGTCCAAGTAGAGATATATTTGAATTCCTTTTTGTCTGCAAAATGCAATTACTGGTGCCAGGCATTTTGTGAAGACCCTGGGTGCAGTAGATAAGCCAAAGGGCAGTGCAGAGAATTGGTAATGCATTGAGCCTGCTATAAATATGAGGTATCTTCTGCATGACTGTGATTGGGACGTGCAGGCATGCCTCCTTGAGATCCAAAATAACTAGCCAAGCCTCCTTGCCCAGCATGGGCAGAAGTTGAAGTGTTAACATTTTGAATTTTGGAACATCCAGGAAAGTATTCAGGATTAACAGGTCCAGTATTGGTCTCCAAGCTTTGTCTTTTCTGGGTACTAAGAAAAGTTTTGAATAAAATCCTTGTCCCTGTTCTTGTGGAACTTTTTGAATAGCTTCCATATCCGTAAGAGCAGCAATCTGTTTTTGTGCCTCTGCCCATTGGTTTTGTGGCAGGTTTGGCATACCTTTTGGCTTTGGAAGCGTGCGGAAGTGGAACCTGTACCCCTGAGAAACTATATTCAACACTCATTGGTCTTGGGTGATCATGTGCCAGTTTTTTGAGAAAAGTGCTAGCTTTTCCCTAGGGGTGATGTCAACTGATAAGAGCTTGGCATTTGCAGAGGGAAGTCATTGTGACTGTTTACTGTAAAGTTGTGATTTGCCTTCTCCTCCTTTGGGGGCTGAAGCACTCCATTGTTTAGGTCTGTAGGAGCCTTGGGGCTGAGATCTGCCTCTTGGGCGTCTGTATCTGCCTGTTTGTGGCCTGACAATGGAAAGGACCAATTTTTTGAAGGCCAGTTTCTGCTAAATCTAGGTGGTTGAACCTGTAAGAAATCTTTCACTGTTTGCATTGACTTTGCTTTATCCTCCATTTTCTTTAACACCTCTTCTGCCTTAACACCAAAGTATCATACTGTAGTGGAGCATCCAACAATTTTACTTTAACATGGTCAGGTAAACTTTGTTCTTTCAACCAAGCATGTCTTCGAATTACTGAGCCTGTAACTGCGGCTCTACAAGAAGCCTCTAATGAATCAAAACCACATTGCAGAGTATGCTTTCCCACTTGTTCAACTGCATGAAATAAATCCTGCATTCCTTTATCGTCAGGACTTTCTATATTTGTAACCATTTTCTGCTTTAACAATGACAGGAGATACTGTTGATATTTAAGCATGTGAAACTGACAGTTTAAAGCTCTTACAGCTAAAGTAGCAGAAGTGTAAACATTATCCCCCCATCTGTCCAGAGCTCTGGAATCCCTATCTGAGGGGACAGGATTTTTGGCAGTGGAAGCTTTAACCCCTTTAGGACCCCGAGAAATTGTTTCTGGGTCTGCAGCGGGGTTTTTAGAAAGAAATTTATGAGAGTCAGGGACCCTGTAGTATCTGTCTGGCTTTACTGGAGCAGGGGGTAAAGAATCTGGAGACAGACTGGATTCAGAAAAAACATCATCTACAATATCCAGCACAGGAGGGATAGCCAGGGGCCTGTGCTGAGGCAATAAAAGGAGATCTCTGAGCCTTTTCTTGGATTGAGTAATCCTGGCTCTCCCAATGGAAATGCTCCCTCATGGTGTGCAGGGTTTCCCCAAAAGAATAATCCTCAGGCGGTGAGGCTGAAGAAATGGACTCTTCAGCATCAGAGCCCTCACAGGGAGGGAGAGAATAGCCCTGATCAGAAGAATCAGAGGAAATGGAAACCTGATCAGAGTAATCAATCAGTGTCTTCCCTAGGCCTTTTGTCAGGAGGGGGATGGGAGCCCCTGATTAAAGTAATAAGGTCTTCGGCCATTTTAAGCATCTGTTTCTTTGGCATGGATGACTGTTCTTGAGAATGCTGCACTGGTTTCCTTGTCTTTAATGGTGTTTGTGACTTTGCCTTTGCTGCTGTAGTAGCCTTAATTGTAAGCTGTGAAGGTCTGAAAAACACCCTCAGAAGCCGGTGCCTGCTCAGCAGCTCCAGACCCAGACCCATCTGAGGGTATAGTTTCCCATAGGCCCAATACCTGGAGTTTCCACAGGCGGGAGACTTAAACCTTGACACGGTTATAAATAGAACGTGCTGGAGGGACAGATTCATCACCCAGAGACTCCCTATGCTATGGAACAAAATCCCGGTACATGTGAGGCAGAGCACCTCTCTGGCCTTGTTCAAGAGGAATCTTGACCAATGGATGGGAGATTGCAGATATACCCCAGGGATTACTTCAGTGTCACTGCTTGACAGAGGCACAGCAAAATGATAGGCATAGTTTTTATTCAAACTAAAGGGGTGGCGAAAGCCACATAACTATGGGCTAGGCTTATAAATGCCCTTGGGCAGATAGCCTAGTATGAACCTATGAAGCCTCTGTCTCCACGTGGCTGTTGGATAGGGCCTGTGGCTCTGAGGTAGTGGGTGTCAGGGGCTGTGAAAGCGGCTCATTGAGAACCGGCGACTGGCCTAGAGGAGGCTTCGCAGTCTGTTTTGGACCTCGGATGCTTGTCTTTTTCTTTGTCTTTGCGTTTTTTATACATTCCGGTTGGTAGTTCCGACGGCATTATATAATTAAATCTTCGTCCAAAATAATGTAAAAAAAAAATCAAACAGACGTTTAATAGTGCGTTTATTGAATCTAGCACAAAACTGACAACTAGTAACGTCGTGGTCAGGGCCTAGGCAAGGAATGCAGTAAGAGTGGAAGTCCTTATGAGGTATTTGCTTCCCACAAGAAATACAATTATGAACTTTTACTGACATTGGTCTGGAGCAAGAAAAAGTTTCCCCAATGGGGTACTTAGCTTTATTGAAGACTTCGGTTCTGAAATTCAATTTTGAAAATCTCAGGAGTCGGCCTTCAGGCACTTGCGAACTGCTTTTGCTTTGGGCACCGCGCAGCAAGAAAGACTGAAGAAAATGGCGTCGGTTGCAACTTTTATACCCCTGGCGCACTGACGGCAGGGAAGAGGCGACAGCAACCGACGCCGGACTAAGACTTTGGAACTCGGGTCGCCTGCCAACAGGATAACCCAAGTGCAATGAGTGCAACAGTGCAAAAACGATGAACATTCTTAGTTGTCTGTGTACGCCCAATGAATGCAAAATACGCTCCCCCTTGTTCTGCGGATTTGGGTAAAATGTTGGCAGGTGAATTGTTTAGTTAAGAGCTACACTGGATACCACCTTAGGCATAAAAGGATTGGTCCTGAGGGACACCCTGCCCAGGTAAAATGTAATAAAAAGCTCCACAGCCATGAGAGCCTGTAGTTCTGAAACCCTTCTTGCTGAAGTGATTGCCAAGGGGAAAGCTGTTCTCCAAGACAAAAAATTTATATCCGCAGTAGCTGCTGGTTCAAAAGGAGGCAAGGTGAGTTTTTCCAGCATAAAATCAAGATCCCATGCAGGAGTTGGTGATCTTCTGGGAGGCCTTAAATTTTTGGCCCCTCTAAGATACTGTTTAAGCAGAGGATGAGAAAAGAGGGGAAGCTCCGTGTTGTAATGAGCCGTGATGGCAGAGGCATAGATTTTTACTGAAGAAAAAGAAAGGCCCTTGTCAAGCATCTCAGTCAAATATTGTAAAATCTGAGGGATATTGGGTTTTGCTGTGTCCATTCCTTGTGCTTGGCTCCAAGCACAGAATCTCTTCCATTTATCAGCATAGATTTTCTAGTACTAGGCCTTCTGGCTTTCAAAATGACATCCATCACAGATTTACTGAAAGATGTTGTTTGAATTAAATGATTGGCCATGCTGCAAGGTTCAGAGTTTGGAGCAGAGTGTGCAAAATTTGATTGTTCTGCTGAGACAGTAGATGAGGTATTTTAGGCAAGTACCAAGGAGGGAGTTGAGACATATTCCTTAGAATTGGGTACCTGTGCTGGTGAGGCCAGTCCGGAGCAACTAGGATCATTTTTGTTTTTTCCTGTCTGACCTTTAGTAAGACCTTGGAGAGAAGAGGCAGAAGGGGGAAAGGCATATGGTAGTTTTTTTTCCAACTGAAGGATAGGGCATCTACGTTCCATGCTTGTCTGCGATAAGTCCTTGTGCAGAATTTGTCCAGTTGGTAATTTTGGGGAGAGGCAAATAGATCCGTGTCTGGGCTCCCCCATTTCTGTGTTAACATGCTGAAGATTTGTGGATCCAGTTTCCACTTTTGTGAGTCCATACGATTTCTGCTTAGGTCGTTTGCCAGAGTATTTTGTTTTCCTGGCAGGAATTGAGCTTGAAGATGTATTTGGTAAGTCAAAGCTGTGTTCCACAATGCATGGCTAGTCTGCAAAGGGGTAGGAATGTGTACCCCCTGCTTATATACCATATAACCGTGGTGTTGTCCGTCTATCAGTAGTTGTCCTGGATGAAGTAAGTCCTTGAAGCCTGTCAGAGCATTCTGTACAGCTGGCACCTCGTTCTGGTTGATATGCAGATGTAATTGTTTTGGGCTCCATTTGCTCTGAATGCATCTCCCCTCCAGGTGGGCCCCCCAAGCATAGTCTGATGAGTCTGTAGTTAAGGTTTGGGTGGCAGGAGGTAGAGTGAATGACAGTCCCTTGTTTTGGTGACATGTCTCTGCCCACCAAAGAAACTCCTGTTGTAGGCAGGGAATGAGAGGAATCATTGTTTCCAGACTGTGACAATGTTGACTCCATAAACTTTTTAGGTACCATTGAAGTTTCCTCATATGCAGTCTCGCATATGGAATTAGTAGAATGCAGGATGCCATTAACCCCAAAGCCTGCGGAATTTGTCTTGCAGATAACTGAGTTTTTGTTGCCATTTGTTTGAAGTATGTTGTCAGTTGCCTTTGTCTGGCGTAAGGTAAGCCATCTGGGCAGTTGCATTCAAGCTTAGACCCAGGAATATAATTATTTGACTGGGTACCAGTGGGGATTTCTTTTCGTTTATTGTGTACCCTAGGCATGTTAGTAGACTTTTTACGAACGCCAGATGTTGAAGAGTGTCCTTGTCCTCTTCTTGAATGAGAAGTCTAGATAAGGATAAATTTGTATGCTTGTCTGCAGAATGCAATCACTGGTGCCAGGCATTTTGTAAAGACCCTGGGCGCAGTAGATAAGACAAAGGGCAGTTCAGAGAATTGGTAATGCAAATAACCTGCCTTGAAGCGGAGGTATCTTCTGCACGATTCCCTTATTGGGATATGCAGGTATGCCTCTTTTAGGCAGTAGCTGTTGTAAAGTCAGCATTTTGAAATTTGGAATTTACAGGAACGTGTTCAAAAATCAATAAGTCCAGTATTGGATGCCAGGCATAGTCTTTTCTAGGTACCAGGAAAAGCCTTGAATAAAAACATTGTCCTTTTTCCTTTTCTGGTACTGGTTGAATAGCGCTCATATCCATGAGGGACATAACTTGTTTCTGAGCCTCTGCCCACTGATTTTGCGGCAGATATGGCCAACCATTTGGAATTGGTAAAGTATGGAAATGAAATCTGTACCCCTGGGATACTATGTTTAATACCCACTTGTCCTGGGTAATTGCCAATTTTGAGCATGAAGTGCTAATTTGCCCCCCCAAGGGGGCTGCCAAAAGATACGTGCTTGGTGAAGGTAGAGGGAAGTCATTGAGACTGCTTACTGTAGTGTTTTGCTTTGTTTCCTCCAGATTTGGAGGTGGAGGCACCCCATTGCTTTGACCAGTAAAAACCCTGTGATTGGTATCTAGAGCCTTTTGAGCGCCTGGATTTGCCTTGAGTGGCTCTGTTGGACACAGGAAAGGACCAATTTTAGTAGGCCAGTGCCTACTGAACCTGGGTGGCTGCACTTGTAAGAAATCTTTTACAGTTTGCATAGATTTAGCTTTGTCTTCCATTTTCTTTAAAACCTCTTCTGCCTTATTATCAGAGTATCATGCTGCAAGGGGGCATCCAACAATTTAGCTTTAACATGATCAAGCAGATTTTGCTCCTTGGAGCCAGGCATACCTTCTAATCACAGATCCAGTAACTGCGACCCTGCAAGAGGCCTCCAAGGAATCAAAACCACATTGCAAAGTATGCTTTCCAACCTGTTCTGCTGAATGCAATAATTCCTGTACTTTATTTTCCACACAATCAGAAATCAACATCATTTTCTGTTTCAATAAGCCCATAACATGCTGTTGATATTTAAGCATATGAAACTGGCAGTTTAAGGCCCTAATTGCCAAGGTTGCGGACTTATAAACCTTTTTCCCATCTATCCAGTGCCCTGGAATCTCTATCAGAGGGGGTAGGATTTTTGGCTGTAGAGGCCTTTACACCTTTGGGACCCTGTGAGATAGTCTCAGGATCAGCAGCAGGATTGTTGAAAAGAAATTTATGGGAGTCAGGAACCCTGTAATAGCTGTCTGGCTTACTAGGAGCCAGAGGTAGGGAATCAGGAGCCATGCTCGATTCCAAAAACACATCAACAATGTCTAATACAGGAGGTATTGCCAAAGGCATATGCTGAGGAAGGAAATCCCTAAGCCTCTTTTTTGATTCAAAGAAATACCGACTCTCCCAGTGAAAATGTTCCCTTAAAGTATGCAAGGTTTCTCAAAGAGAGTAGTCCTCAGGAAGAGATGCAGATGGAATGGATTCTTCTGCATCAGAATCCTCTTAGGGTGGAATAGAAAATTCCTGATCAGAGGAGGAATCAAAACAAATGGAAACCTGATCTGAAGAGTCATAATCAGTGCCTTGCCTAGGCCTCTTAGCAGGGTGGGGCTGGGAACCCCTGATCAAGGTAATTAAGTCCTCAACCATTTTGATAATCTGTTTTTTAGGCATAGGGCCCTGAGCTTGTGGCTCGTGCGTCATTTTTTCAGACATAGATGTTTTTGATCTTGTTTTTGAGGCTGGCATCTGTTTTATATAAAAATGTTGAGGCTCCGGACCCATCCAAGGGAGAGACATCTGCGGGTTCAATACTCTGAGAATCGCGCAGAATACCAGACTCCGCATGGGTCTCGGTACAGGCCTGCGACTAAAGTAATGGGTTTCAGGGGCTGCAAAATCACCTCACTGAGTACCGGCGACTGGCTTAGAAGTTCCGTCGTCGGTTTTGGACCGCAACAGTCTGTCTTTCTTTGCGTATTTTGTGAACTCCGGTAGTCGGATTGCTAACAGACGACATTTCAGGGTAATTAAATCTTAATCCAAAATATTTCGAAGTAAAAATATACAGACGCTTAATAGTGTGTTGATTAAATCTAGCACAAAACAGACAGCAAGAGTTATGAGATCTGGGCCTAGGCAAGGAATACAGTACAAATGAAAATCCTTATGGGGTATTTGCTTCCCACAAGTAATGCAATTATTAACTTTTACTGACATCGGTAGGGAGCAAGAAAAAGATGTCCTTCATGGATGCATCTGCAGTCATAACAACTGGGTTGTCCTGTCGTCAGGCAGCCCTTCGGTCTGACTGCAGATGCTATCCAGTTCGGACATCTACATTTATGGTAGGTACAAAACTGTACTTTTCCCCAACAAGGTATTAGCTTTAGTTGAAGATTTCGGTTCTGAAACTCGACCGGCACTTGCAAACTGCTTCTGCTTCGGGCACCGCATGGCAAGAAAGACTGAATAAAATGGCGTCAGCTGCATGCTTTATATCCCTGATGACATGGAAGAGGAGACAGCAACTGCAGGACCGAAGACTTTGTTATTCAGGCCGACTGAGGGCAACCTGCCAGCAGATTACCCAAATGTAATGACTGCAACAGTGAAACATAAAGAACATCCCTATGATATACCCTCTTCAAAAAGATGAAGGAAGACTACTTTTGAGGATCAATTTATTTTTCTGCTCTACTAAAGCAAGAGGGTAAAACTATGACATAGAGCAACCTTGCAAAATGGAGATGACCTAAACAGTAGGGTATTAGATAGTGGCAGCTTGTGCCCACACTTCATACATTTTAAATCCTACCGGTTTATCCACCATCATTAATACAACGTAATAGGACAGATAAAATTCTTAGGATGGGGAAAAAAAGTAAAAGGAGAGATATAAATACCAACAATGGTAAAACTAGGAACGACAGTATCACAGGGGGAAGATACCAACAATAGCATCAGAGATGTACAGAAAACTGTACTAAAGGCAGAAGAAAAGAAAATAAATTGTAAGAAACCAAAACAAATGCATAGATGAAGGTAAGGGAAAAGATAAAGGTTTCTTAAAATTTAAAAGAAAATATGAAACTTATCTGATGTGCACTTCAGAGTGATGGAAGATCATGTCTTTTGTTTGAAGCGGTAAACAAGATCTGAAGTAAAAAGGAGTTATGTACTTACCACAACTTGGCATCTATGCTATCTAGTGTCATTATTCATCACAGATGGTTTTTGGATCAGAGCCATCACCTTCTCAGACAGATCCAAAGCTTAAGCTCCTCCCCATCTCAAAATCCCTTGCTACCTTCTAATCCTCCGATAGAAATGCAGAAACAAGTGCAACAGAATACCAAAGACTTCTCACCAAATACAAGCCATTTCAACCTTGCTCGAACCCTGAGAAGGAAGGGGGAAGGAGGGCAGGAATGTAATGAATAACAACACTGGATAGCACAGATGCCAAGTTATGGGAAGTACATGACGATCTGATGCTATCCATGTCATTATTCATCACAGATGGGTCAGAGTCCCCAGCTACTGTGTATTCTGGGTGGCCTCAAGGAAGAATATGGCAGAGCACTGAGGAACCAAAAGAAGCCCTTTTTCTAGTCAGAGTCCAATTTTTAGTGTGAAATGAAAGTATGTGCATTAGACCAAGTCACAGCAGCACAAATCTCATCAAGGGAAAGTCTAGCCAAGAAGGCTGATGACGTAGCAACAGACCTAGAAGAGTCGGCCTTACCTGGTCTGCATAATTCCAAATGCCTACTAGCATAAATGGATGAAATACAACCAGCAATCCACCTGCAAATAGTTACTTTGGAAATTGCCTGGCCCTTTCTGTTTTGGGAGAAGACCACAAAGAGTTGGTCCGACTTTCTAAATTCCTCAGTCCTTTATAGATAAAAACGTAATTGCCTGTGGGTGTCAAACAATGCAAGATATATTCTCATTAGAGTAATCAGGAAAGACGACCGGTAGTTAAATCAATTGAGATTAGCTTCAGAGGCCACTTTTGGGAGAAAGGAAGGATTTGTTCCAAGGGACACCCTTGTCCTTATGAAAGATCATGAAAGGAGGCTTAAAACACAGCCTGAAGTTCTGAGACCCTCTTGCCAGAAGTAATGGCCACTACAAAGGCAGACTTCCAGGAAAGGAATTGCAAATCACAAACCAGTTGGTTCGAAAGGTTTTTGCTTTACGGACTCCAGCACCAAGGTCAAATCCCATGGCAGGGATGGATCCTAAATATGAGGGCCAAGAAAAAACTCCTTTCAGAAAGGCTTTCTACAGTTTGGATGAAAAGGTAGGCTCATTGTTGATGAGGAAATTAGAGATGGCAGCCAACTGGAGTTTAATAACTGGAGCTTAATGGTATAAAAACACACCCCATCCTGAAAAAGGGAAGATAAAGAGAGATAAACAAGGTGAAACGGAAAGACTCCAGTTGCACGTATCTGACTTTAAGAATAAAATATCAGGAATAGGAGCTGAAAAAGGATCCAGATTCCGTTGTCTGGGCCAAATAGAAAACCTTTTGCATTTACTGCAATACACCTTCTTTGCAGATGGCTTTTGAAAAGCCAAAATAATGCTCCTCACCGGGGAAGGAGGCCAGGACTGCAAAAAGAAAATTTTAAGGAAAATAGGAGGGTAAGCATAGAGGAGACGTGGAGGGCAATCATGAGAGAGTCCCTGGGTGACTCCCCTGATTTGGGGGGGGGGGGGGGGGTAATTTCTGCATTTGTGCTCAACTGGGGAAGCAAAAAGGTCATAGCATGGTTGACCCAAAAGTCAAAGACTTGCCTTGCCACTGACTGATTCAGGGACCACTCTCGTGGGGACTCGAGAGACCTGCCGAGTCGGTCAGCCAACATCCTGGAACTCCTGGGTATACAAGTTGCAAGAAAGTGCCTGAAGGACATTGCCCATCCCTACACTCTCATGGCCGCTCTGCATGACAGGACAAGAGTGTTCCCCCTTGCTTGTTGATGTGTCAGACAACTGGCTTGTCCATCTGAATTACTACGTTCCCCAGAGAGAGGCACTACTGAAATGCTTATAATGTTAGGACAAATGCTTTCATCTCCAGGATGTTTATCTGCAATTTGGTCTTTGTGTAGGACCACATGCCTTGAACAGTCCTGCCCTAAAAATGCCCCCCACACCAACAGGGAGGTATCCATGGTCACTGTAGCCTTCGATGTGGGGGCAAAATGGCCTGCTTAGGAATAGGTCCAGAGACTAAAGCCACAAAGCAAGATGATTCCTGCATGAGTCAACTATCATGGACATGGGCTGAAAGACTGGACCATTGGAGAAATTGCATAAGATACCTGGCGAGAAGCACTAAGTGAATGGCAGCCGCCATAGAGCCGAATGTTTGGAGAATCAAGGAAACCAACGGGTGAGCTAGATCCAACAAGAGACCCAAGCCCTAATCAGTTGGAGCCTGTGGGGAGGCAGTGCTCCAGTCTTTAATAGTGTCCAGCTGGACCCCGATGAACTCAAGGTTTTGGCTCAGAACAAGATTGGACTTGGAAGAGTCACAGTGATGCCTATATGCTGGAAAAGACTGAGGACATACAGAGTTGCTGGTGATAGTTGATACCTTGTGAGAGCTGTGAGAAGCCAATCATCCAGGTACAGAAAAACCGGCAAACCTTGCAGATGGAGATCAGCTGCTATCACTGCCATACATTTGGCAAACCTGAGAGTGATCATCCATAAATAGAAGTTATGTTCTTACCATAACGTTCCATGTTAGTTGTCTTCTTCTCGCCGCCTTCTTGCTGGATGGGTTCGGAGCCGACCTCGGCTCCGACTCGGCCACTCTAACAGCTCGAGAGTTGGTTCCACCGGCTCGAGGCTCCCCTTATATCCCACAATGCTAGGCGTGAGTTACTCAGATCTCATTTGTAAGCTAGGCCCAGCTTATAATAGTAGCAGAATAACTAGAAACAAAATTCACCTCTATAAACACGGGTGAAGAGAAGGGTGACCTACATCCTGATCTAGGAAATATGCACAGTAGAGCATATACCTAAAGTAAAGAGGTGGTAGAAAAAGAGGTCACAATCAAACTCCTCTAGGTCTGTCCAGGCCAGGGGGAAGGAGGGTGGGACGCAAGAAGAAGGCGAGAAGAAGACAACTAACATGGAACGTTATGGTAAGAACATAACTTCTATATGTTAAGTTGTCTATCTCGCCTTCATTCTTGCTGGATGGGACCGCGTCCCTAGCACCTTGTCCTGGGTGGCCTAACGGAACAGACTCTTGAGAACAGTGGAACCAAAGTTAGCTCTATGCCTAGAAGCTAAATCCAATTTATAATGAGAAATGAAAGTGTGAGGAGTAGCCCAAGTAGCCGCTGCACAAATGGTGTCAATAGGCAGTCTGTCTTGGAAGGCTATAGAAGTAGCCAAAGCTCTGGTAGAATGGGCTTTAGGTTTGTTAGGCAGCTTTTGGTGTCTAATTTCATAAACAAGGGAAATCAGCGATGTTAGCCATCTAGATAATGATACCTTTGAAACTGAAAGTCCCTTTCTGCCTTCTGCATAAGAGACAAACAGCTGGTCAGATTTTCTGAATTGTTTGGTTCTATCCAAATAGTACCTTAACTGACGATGAACATCTAGCCAATGCAATTTTTGTTCAGACCTGTTAGAATATTCTGGAAAAACACAGGGAGGTCAATGCTTTGATTTAGGTTAGACGCCGAGGCTATCTTAGGTAAAAAGACGGGTTGGTTCAGAAGATACCCTGTCCTTATGGAACAACAGATAAGGAGGTCGACAGCCGAGTGCATGAAGTTCTGAAACTCTTCTAGCTGAAGTAATAGCCACTAGAAAGAGTGTCTTCCATGATAACAATTTTAAAGAACAGGAGGCTGCAGGTTCGAAAGGGGAAAGAATCAAAGAGCTAAGAACTAAATTTAGGTCCCAAGGAGGAGGAGGATTTCTTATAGGAGGTCTGAGTAGAAAAACTCCCCTCAAAAAAGCTTTACAAAGCTTGTGGGACATGATAGCAGACTCTGAAATGCCCACATGAAAATTAGAAATAGCTGCCAATTGAACTTTAAGAGTAGAAGGAGATGAACCTGCATGGAAGAGTTCAGCTAGAAAATCAAGGACCATTTGGATGGAAGCAGTGAAAGGATCTATGTCCTTTCCTTGAGCCCAATAGGCGAAACGTTTCCACTTACTCAAATAAACCTTCCGAGTGGAAGATTTATGGGAAGCTATCAAAATATCTCGGACAGAGTGAGATATTTGAGGAAGCCTGGCTAAGGTTGGAATTGGAGGAACCAAGCAGTGAGGTTCAGAGAGGGAGGAGCGATGAAACTGACCCGACTGATGGATCAAAAAGATCTGGAACTAGGTCCAGATGCCAAGGTCGCTCAACAGAAAATGATGTAGAAAGGGGAACCAAACCTGTCGAGGCCAATAAGGAGCAATGAGGATCAACGAGGCCTTCTGAGCGATAGCTTTCTGTATCACTTGAGAGATTAGTGGGAAGGGAGGAAATGCATACAGAAGTCCCCGGGGCCAAACTTGGACTAGAGCGTCTCTGCTGGGCTGGCCTGGTAAAGGGAATAGGGTGAAATAATCTCTGCACTTGCTGTTTTGGGGAGTAGCAAAAAGGTCGCAGCAAGGCTGACCCCACTTGAGAAAAATTTCTCTCACAACAGAGTCTTTCAGAGACCACTCGTGAGGCATGAGGATAGCTCTGCTCAATTTGTCCGCAATTTGATTGGACTTCCTGGGGATGTGCGTTGCTATCAGAAACCGCTGAGAAGAAATCGCCCATTGCCACAGTCCGAGTGCTTCTCGACACAGGGGGTAGGACCTGGTTCCGCCTTGTTTGTTGATATACCACACTACAGACATATTGTCCGTCTGGATTGCTATCGTTCCCAAGGGAAGAGAGTCTTGAAGGGCTTGCAACGCTAAAAGCACTGCTCTCATCTCCAGAACATTTATGTGCAAGTGGCATTCGTCTGGTTGCCATGTGCCCTGGACAGTTCTGCCCTGATAATGTCCCCCCCACCCGATCAGGGAGGCGTCCGTTGTCAGAGTAGCAACCGGAGGGGAAGGGACAAAGGGTCTTCCCAATAAGAGCTGAGGAGAAGACATCCACCACAGAAGATGATTCCTGCATGTCTGCGTAATCATAATGGTGTGGGACATCGGAAGTTGCTGGTATGACCATTGCGTGAAGAGCATCCATTGAAGGATTCTCATGTGGAATCTGGCTAATGGAAGCAGAGGTATGGCAGCCATAATCCCCAACACTTTCAGAACTAACCTGGCTTTGATTCTGTTGCTGCTGAAGAGGAGCGAGACCAGTTTGTGTATGTCTGTTACTCTCTGATCGGTTAGTCTCGCAGACATGTTGACTGTGTGTAGATTTGCGCCTATGAAGGTAATAGTACGACAAGGCGACAAAACAGACTTTTCGCAATTTATTGAAATGCCTAAATTTTGACAAATGCGAAAGGTGTAGTCCCTGGCCATTAGAAGAAGATGCTTGGTGGGAGCTGTGAGGAGCCAGTCGTCCAAATATGGAAACACCTGGAATCCTTGACGTCTCAGGTGAGAAGCTACCACTGCCATGCATTTGGTAAACACCGGGGCAGTGGTGAGACCAAAGGGCAGGGCCCTGAATTGAAAATGACTGGTTCCCAGCCTGAAGCGGAGGAATCTTCTGGAGCGTCTGTTCATTTTATGTGATAGTACGCATCCTGAAGGTCTATAGAGCACATCCAGTTTCCTTTCCCAAAAGGGAAGGATGGACTGCAGCGTGACCATCCGAAATCTTGTTTTCTTGACTGACTTGTTCAAGATACTGAGATCCAAAATTGGTCTCCAGTCCCCTGTTTTCTTTGGAACTAAAAAGAACCTGGAGTAGATTCCGGATCCTTGCTGGTCTGCTGGAACTGGCTGAATTGCTCTTTTTGCAAGCAGCTTTGAAATTTCCAAAGCTGCAAGATCCCTTTGAGCGGGTGGAACATCTGGAAGGGATTTTTTTGATTGGTTTGGAATGCGAACGAAGGGAATGGAATAGCCTTCGGAAATGATGGACTGTACCCATTTGTCTTGAGTCAGGGATAGCCAGGCTTCTGGGTACAGTGACAATCTTCCCCGACTGCCTCCGAAGGTGGGCAGTCGGGCAACCCCTCAGGGATGTTGAAAGGGCTTATCAGAGAAGGCTTTTCGATTGCCCTGGTTCTGCGGACCCCCCCTGCCTCTAGGGCGACGTCTACCATTGTTGTTCCCCCCTCTGCCTCTGGCGGGGAACCGACTCTGTGCGTCAGGCGAAGTCCCTTGAGATTGCTTGTGGAACCACATTTTCCCACTTTTCTGGCCTTTGGGGTAAGGCCTAGAAGGAGTAGAAAAACGGACTCCGACGGCAGAAAGAGTCTTGCCATCCGTCTCGCACCTAGTCAAGGTTTCTTTCACTTGAGGACCAAAAAGAGATGATCCATCGAACGGGGAATTAGTGAAAGACGTTTTAAAGGGGTCCAAAGTTGCATAGCCGCATCCAGGCATGCCTGCGTAAGGCTACACCTGTCCCTGCGGCCCTGCTCGCTCCATCAGCCGCATACGAAAGGAGGCGCATGGAGGAGTTAGCTATGGAATTCAGGGTAGCCAGCTGAGTGTTCATCTTGTCTTGAAAACCCGCAGATGTAGGATCCTTCAACATGTCACTCGCTTCTTTGATCAAGTCTCTTTGAAGACGAGTAAAATGGCATAGGTAGTTCAGCGACGCATTGCAAAGGTCGCTGATGAGAACATCCGCTTCCCGTACCTGTCCATAGACCTAGATTCCTTGTTAGGTGGATGGACAGGCACTGAAGGATCAGCTAGTTCCTTCTTAGTGGCAGCAGCAACCACCATAGCATCCACCGAAACTCCCTTGGTCAAAAATTGTTTATCCGCTGGTGCCGTGATAAATTTTGAGGGTCTCCTGGGGTGGGGTCCACTGAGTCAGGAGCCGTCCATGCCTTTTGCTACCACCTGCATGAGGGGGTCAAGGGGAGACACCCAGGAGGTGAAAGGGCGAGAGCCAAACGCCTCAAGGTACACAGATTGATCCTCCGAAGGGTTGAGGGCTGTCGAATTTCGCCTGTGGTTAAGGAGTTCTAGAATGTCTGCAAATGAGACATCTTCAGAAGGGGAACGGGGAACCCTCGAATCCTCTAAATCCGTGTCAGAGGTGACGGACTCAGGTGAGTCTATGTGTTTCCTCTTACACTTTCTCTTCCGAGGGGCTCTTCTGCCAATTCAGGAGAGGCCTCGGAAAGGATGAGATCCCACAGGGGATTCCTGAGGAGCTGGCTCTCTGCGGTCTGGGATGAGGGAGTGAGTCGACTTGACCTGAGGCACCAAGAGGGAGGGGGACGGAGCCGACTGTGGAGTTGAACCAGGTTCCAACACACTCCGCATGACCTCGAACGCACCCCGGTCAGGCAGAGCCAGAGGTCCCCGCCCGTGCTAAAACCTCCTCGGCACCGACAGTGATGGCTCCGAGGCCGATGTCGGAGCCGAACTCACCAGCGCCGAAGCCCCGAGAGGGAGAGCGGGGTCGGACAAGGATCCGATGCCACTCAACCCCTCGGAGCTGACGAGGGAAGTCCGGCGCCGAAGAAGAAATCGGAGCCGACGATGGAGCCGAAGACATTTGTATCGCTCCGACGCTACCACAGTCTCGGTTCCGAAACGCCCCGGCTCCGAGCTCAACAAAGTCGGAGGAGGAACATAATGAGGGACAGGATCAGGCATCGACTGATGAGTCGGGCTCTGAAGCATTTGGGCCAGTGCCTCGGACTTGAGAAGTCGACTCACTACCCTCTGAAGGTCATGGTCCGAAAGCCTCGATGACCTAGAGGAGGGAGATCTATGGCTCCGTTCAGACAGCAGGGGAGATGCTGGAGCCGAATGAACGGAGCCAAGGGACGGTGACCTGGACCTCTTTCTAGATGTCGGTTCCGAAGGTCTGGTCGGAACCGACAGGAATTTCCAATACCTCGGCTCCAGCCGGAGCCGAGGAACCCACAGAAACTGCAGTCTGAGACTTATCGGCTCCAGCCGGAGCCGATGTAGACGGAGGTTCCGAGCCCTTAGGCCTCGGCTCAGAAGCTGGAGCCGAGGACCTAGAAGCCTTGGAGGGCTTTCCCGAAGGAACTGTAAGGGAACCCTCAGGCTTAAGTAAACCTCTCAAAATAAGTTTGTTTTTTCTTTCCTGCAGGACCCTGGGGCTGAAGCCGTGGCATACAGCGCAGGAGTCCTGCAGGTGTAAAGGTCCCAGGCAGTAGACACAAGAAGTGTGACCGTCTGTCAGAGACATTTTCTGACAGCACGAGTCACACTTCTTGAAGCCTGAGACCTTTGAGTCTTTAGACATTATAGAAGGAAGTGTAACCACACACACAGTCAAACACACTGATTACACCCTATACAAGTTTAAACTCAAAAAATAAAACACACTATCAAAGTTTTAAATTCTTTGAGAAAAACACACACACACCACTAGGGGATGGAAAAGGCCCAAAGGCCCAAGGGAAGAACTTAAGAGTTCTTGTGGAAAAGGGAGATAATAGAAGAGAAAAGGGGACAAAATCCACTAAACTAAGGGAAACAACTGTTAAAAATTAAACTAAAGGGGTTTAAGTAGACTAAATTTTACTCTACAATAACTCACCAAGAAGCCGGTAGAAACCAAACACCTCGATCGCTGTAGCGGCAAACGAGATCTGAGGTAACTCACGCCTAGCATTGTGGGATATAAGGGGAGCCTCGAGCCGGTGGAACCAACTCTCGAGCTTTTAGAGTGGCCGAGTCGGAGCCGAGGTCGGCTCCGAACCCATCCAGCAAGAATGAAGGCGAGATAGACAACTTAACATCCTGGACTTCTTGACAGAGATTTAGCGGACGGGTCCAGAACTGGATGCAGGTCCTCGGTCTTTTTTGGCAGAAAAAACAAGTTCTCAACCCTTATCCTGTTGGGAACTCTTGAATGGCTCTCTCAACGGTAGTCATGAACCTCAAGATAGAACTCCCCCATTTGGTGGGGTGGTACGTCTGGGAGAAATTTCCGAATGGCAGGGGGGCTGGGAGAAGGCAACGCAGTAACCCTTGGAAATAATTTTTAGCACCCACTGATTGGAGGTGAAACTTGTCCAGACTAGTGTATGAATGGAGAGTCGACCCCTGCCTGCCTCCAGGGCAAGACAGTCTGGCAGTGTCTCAGGAGCACTGGAAGGGTTTCTCAGAGAATGGTTCGCAGAAGCCCTGGCTATGCGGATCCCCTCTGCCCTAGGGCAGCATCTACAGTTGAATCCCCTGCCAGTGGAAGAGGATTCCTGGGGAGCATGCTGAAAGGAAGACAAGAAATTTCTGGAACCAAAGCTTCTTACTGCCCTCTGGGTCTTAGGTTCATAGGCTCATAGGTGTGTACTAGGCTAATGACCCTGGTGCATTTACAAGCCTAACCACAAAAAATTGCTCAGGCACCGTGTCACCAGATGTTCGGTCACAGTGACCCTATCCAATAGGGCAACTGGAACGATCCCTGGAGTGAACTGTTACTCATCCCCTCAAGATTTCTCTTGACAGCCAGTGAGGTGCTCTGCTTGACATGAATAGGAAACTTATTCCAGAGTACGGGCAGTCTTTGGGAGATGAACCTGCCCCTCCAGCATGTTCGGTTACTTGTGGTAATGAGGTTGTGATCTCTGCAGCATGTGCGACAGGGGGACTGAAATTTCTTTAGGTGTAGCATTTCAAGTAGGGCTGCGAGAGACATGGCTTTGTAAGTCAAGCAGAGATCACCTCTAGTGGACGATAAGAGACTGAGAACAGCTGAAGTTTCTAGAGACTGTCCATGTAGGACATGTGTTTAATGCTTAGGATCCTTTTTGTGAGGTACTTTTGTGGCCTCTCCAGCTGTTGTAGGTGTCTGGTCAGGTACATGCTTAATGATTATGCTTGATGATTAACAATATGCTTGATGAGGATTAGATGATTAGTCTAACGAGGGATGAACATACTTCAAGAAATCTGGAAAAAGCCATAAAAAAGTGGTGCAAATACAGACAATTATGAAATATTGATTTTACAAACTTAGAAAGGTGATAGAACAGGTTTTGCATTATCATGAATATTCTGAAGGGCATGAAGTCTAAAACTCAAATGTCTGTCATTATTTTCTAACTTCAATCTTTAATGATTTGCCACTAATTTGCCAGAAAGCCACAATTTTATTAAAACCAAATATATAAGGCAAAAATCTGGACATTCTGCGAAAATCTGTACAGTGAGGGGTTTGTGGATGAAAAGAGATGATTACTTCTTTCTTCCTGGATGTGAAACCTTTGGTTATAAGATGTGCCACATAGGACTTTCTGACCACAGTGGCAATGTGGCGGTCGAAGGTGAGGTGGTTGTCGACCTGGGTGCCCAGATTTCTTATGGACCCTTCAGTGTTCAGTGGGCTCCCATCAACGTGGTAATTCGTGGGAACAGAGTTTTTTCCAAAGGGGATGATGACGCAATTTTTGGCATTAAGCTTCAGGCCATGGTTCCAACACCAGTCATTGGTCTCGAGAGACCCTTTTTTGTAGGATGTCTGCATCACTTGGGGAGTTTATGACTCCGAGCTTGCAGTCATCAGTGAACTCGGTCAGCCAGAGTCGTCCTGTGTTGGCCTGGACTTCCGAGAAGTAGATGTCACACAGGAGGGGGGCCCAGGAGCAAGCCCTGTGGGACTCCACACATGACTGGTTGACAGTCCGACTTGAAATCCACAACTTTCACTCTGTGGGCCCCGTCTGTGAGCCAATTTGCAACCCACCTAGTGATGTAAGGATTGCTGCCTAGTTTGGTGAGTTTATCAATGATACCAGAGTGGGGAATGGTATCAAAGGCCTTGGCCAGGTCGACGTAGATTGCATGCACTGCCTTACCCACATCCACAGCCTTGGTGACTGCCTCAAAGTAGGTAACTAGGTTCAGCAGGCATGATGTCCCCTTGACAAAGCCAAATTGTGTGGGGTCAAGAGTTTAGAGATTGTCTATCGTTGTTAAGCAGGTCCATGATGATGTGCTCCACAGCTTCGCATATCTGACTCGTCAGGCTAATGGCATGATAGTTCCCAGGGTGTGTAGTTGCTCCCCCTTTATGGAGTGGGATGACTGTAGCAGTGCAACATTCGTTAGGGACATAGCCTGAGATAAGGCTGTGACTGTAGAGGACAGAGATATGGTGGCAGTTCGTTTTGTAGCTCAGGTAGGATACAGCCAGGGATATTATCAGGTCCCATGGACACTGTATCCTTGGCTTTGGACAATGCAGCTTATACCTGTGCCGGAGAAATGGTGGGTACCAGGCTTTCTTCTGGTATTATATTAGGGCCCTTGGGGGGAGGGTAAAGTTGGCACTGAATTGGTCAGTATAGGAGGTGTCATTGTGCAATAACTCAGATCAAATCTGGTTATTGCCTTGGAGGTTTTTGATATAACTATAAAAGGCTTTGTGGTTGTTGTCCGTCGCAATCATGCCTTCATAGATGGCTTTAGAGGATTTGATAAGGGATCTCGGCTTTTTGCCGAGACTAATAAGGGAGGTTTTTCCAGTCTTGCGACTTCATTTTTTTCTGCAACAATTTCGTCCTTCTGTTGCAGTTTATTGATGGCTGGGGACCAACAGATTGGCTTCCTTTTTTTTTTTTTTTATTTGGTATGGCAAGGTCCATGCATTTGTGTACATGCTTGTACGGTGCACTGGTGTAGGATTCGGCAGTCATGTAGCTATTTTCCATTGGCATGGGTGCCGAGAAGTTAGCCACCTCTGGTTTTAGGAGCTCAAAGTAGTCTTTAGAGAAGTTTTTTAGGGTGGTCACCTTAGCAGGGGGTGTAGATGAGATGGAGATTCACAGAGATCAGTTTGTGGTCAGATTTAACTAGGGAGGAACTGACTATAGGTGTGGAGCAACAGTCTCCCATGTTGGTGATAACCAGGTAGAGGATGTTGCTTCCTCTGTTGGGGGTCAGAATGAGTTGGTCCAGGGCACTGGAATTAAAAATTCCAGAAAGCATTTGGCCTGTACATTGGTACTTGAATAGTTTTCCCAGTTGATGGAAGGATAGTTGAAGTTACCCAGTATGAGAGTATTGGGTTAGACCTTGATAGATTGCAGGGTGCTTAAGAACTTGGAGCGAGAGTCTAGGGACATGTTTCGGGTTCTGTAGCAGGCTATGACTTGCATTGCTGACTTACCCAGTGTTAGTTGTATCTGTACCTAAACTATCTTGCCTGCATTGGGCTGGGCTACCAGTCTAGAGGTGTGCGTATCCTTTAGGAATATGGAAACCACTGCCTTGGAGCTTCCGGCCGTATTCCGGGGCCAAAAGGTATATAATGAGTTGTAGCCTGGGAGCACAGGGGTGCTTTCATAGGTTCATAGGTAGGCACTAGGATATCTGCCCGAAGGCATTTATAAGCCCATCCAGAATGTATTGGCTTTCACTGCCCCCTTAGATTAGTTCCCTGTGCCTCTGTCCAGCAGAGCTACTGAAGTGATCCCCGGGGTAAACTTTCTGTTTCTCATCCACTTGTCAAGGTTTCTTTTGAAGAGCGTTAGCGAGGGGCTCTGCCTAATGTAGACTGGAATCTTGTTCCAAAGCATGGGACGTCTCTGGGACAGGAATCTATCCCTCCAGCACGTCCTATTTATTGTTGTGGTGAGGTTTAGATCCCAACAGCGCGTGGCTCAAGGGGATAAGGTTTTCTTTAAGTGGAGCATGTCCATCAATTCTGGGTTGGACATGGCCTTGTATGTCAGGCAGAGATCACCTCTGAGTAGGTGGTATGCAACAGAGTACAGCTGGAGTTTCTTCAGTTGAGCTGCATAGGGCATCTGTCCAGTGATCCTCTTGGTGAGGTACTTCTGTGGCCTTTCTAGCTGTTGCAGGTGTCTTGAAAGGTACATCCCAAATGGGGCATTGTACTCCATGAAGGGTCTGATGAGTAGAGGGGCACAACGACCTCTTTTGATCTGGATGCGAACCCTTTTGTGATTAGGTGGACCATGTAGAAGGATTTTCTAACCACTTTGGCAATGTGATTATCAAAGGTGAAATTACTATCTACTTGGGTCCCCAGATCCCTTATTACGTCTTCAGTATTTAGGGGACTACCACCTATTTGGTAGTTTGTGGGTACTTTGTCTTTTGCAAAGGGGATGACTATGCACTTTTTGGCAATTAGCTTGAGGTCATGATTTTGACACCAGGTATCCATCTCAGTGAGACCCTTTTGGAGGATGTCAGCCGGAGAGTCAATTTTAGTCCATAGTTTGCAGTCATCTGCAAACTTGGTCAGCCATAGTCCTCCTGTGCTTGCCTGTACCTCTGAGAAGTACATGCCGAACAGGAGGGGTCCTAGGACTGAGCCCTGGGGAATGCCACTTGTAACCGGTGTAGAGTCGGACCTAGCTCCCGCAACTCTCACACCAAGTGGGTTCCGCCCGTGAGCCAGCTGGCAACCCATCTTGTGACGTAGGGGTTTATGTTCAGGCTGGTTAACTTGTCTATAATACCAGAATGGGGAATGGTGTCGAAGGCCTTTGCAAGGTCTAGGTAGGCTGTGTACCACCTTTCCCTCGTCAATAGCCTTGGCAACTGTCTCGAAGTCGTCCACCAGGTTTAGGAGGCATGATCTGCTCTTAAAGCCAAACTGGGTAGGGTCCAGTGTTTGGAGGTTCCCAATGTCTCTTAATGAGTTCCATGATTACGCACTCCATAGCCTTGCAGACCAAGCTAGTCAGGCTTATATAGCAATAGTTCCTGTGGTCTGTTGTGGCTCCAACTTTGTGGAGCAGAATAACCGTTGCTGTGCGCCACTCTGAGTATGTAGCCTGTGGAGAGGCTGAGTTTGAACAGTGTGTTTAGGTGAGGTGTTAGTTCGCCTTTGAGCTCGTGTAGAACGCAGCCTGGGACACCACCCAGTCCCATTGATGCTGTGTTTTTGGCTTTGGAGAGGGCTGTTTTAACCTAAGTGTCTGACTTCAGGGGCTCTACATTCTTCTGCTATGGTTATGGTCCCTTTTTGGGGTGGGGGGGGGTGGTGAAGTTTCCACTGAATCTATCTGCCAAGATGTTGGCGATATCTGTCAATTCAGTGTATTTTGTGCCATTCTGCACTAACTCCGAGCAGATCTGAACATTGCCACTTTAGATTCTTGACATAGCTAAAGAATGCCTTGTGGTGATCTTTGGAGTCAGGTCTCTGTTACGACACAGATGTCGGCATTCTCCATTTTGAGGAGAGTGTCGAGCGAGTGAATCTTGAGATTTAGACTTCTAGACTTGAGTAGCATGATCCTCAGACTGCATTTGTTTGTAGTCATTATGGTGGAATTTTGGCCTTTGGAACACTGCCTAAAAAAGGCACTAGGGGTGGCAAGAGCCTTAGCCAGTACCTGGAATCCCAGGGTGACAGATGCAGGCAGTCTCTGCCAAAGCATCTAGGTCCGTCTATCATGTAATCCCATGCAGACAGATCCTGGATCCCCTTAGAATGACACCAGAAACTTGGCCAATTGTTGAAGTCAATAATTTTCTGCTCATACTGTGGTATCATTCTGGGAGACTGTAGAATACTGCTCAGGGCTAGGGTCATACCAGCCTGGGCCACATAATCCGAGAGTTCCATCACATCTCTTCATGTAGTCTAGGAAGGTACGTCTCGGGTCATTCATACCCACATGGACAATGACGGTCATATTTGTACTTGCTATGGAGTGACCAGAGTGTGCATGTGTTATGTGGCCAATCCTGGCACCTGATAGACAACAGTGTGTCACCTTCTCCTTGTTCAGCCTAGTACGTGGGACATCAGTGTGCCTTACAATTGCCAAATGTACTAATCATAGCAGACTCAAAGTGTTTTGCCTTAAGGGCTTGGGTTGAGGGGCACACTGTGGTGGTGAGCTGTGTGTTCTAGGGATGATGTGGTGGCAGAGTACATTTGTCTCAAGGGTTTCTGTTTGGGTAAATGTTTAGCCTCCGCGAAGGTGGGTGTATGGTTTGTGTGTGGGTTGTGATGGTTGGTGTTTTGGAGGGCCTGTGTATTCTATAAAGTGAGTTGCAGATGTTGGCTTTCTCTTGACCAGCTACTCTGATCTTGGTTGGACCGTGCATTGCTTCCAGTTTAGTGATATAAGTGCATCACACAGGTATGAGTTTTGGGAGGTAACAGGAGAGGATTGTCTGTGTACATTAGACAGTTGCCACACTGCCTCAGAATGCCCAAGTGCACCAGGTTAACAAAGGAATAGGACTGCTGGGGAGTAGAAAACTTGATCCCTACGCTGGAGAGCCTTGCCTTCCTGGTCACTGCAGATGAAAGTTTCCTTAACAGACAGTCCAACCAAGTGGAACTGTCAAAGGGGGCGATAGTGAAGAGCACCTTGAAGGGTTCTGCAAAGCTGCAAAGGCAAAGTCAGGTATGTTGTCGGACAGTAATACCAGTGCCTGCCGCAGTACTGGAGATCAGCCTCATCGACGCATTGGCTAAAGAAATGAGTGGACAGCTTAAGAGACTAACTTCAGACTCACTGGAGGTAAACTCAGAGTGAAGTGGTAAGCTCCGAAACCAAATCCCTCTGAAGCTGGGTAAAGTAGGCCATATAGTTAGTTGCTCTCATGCCAAAAGCAGCTGAGGCAAACATGCTTTCCAAAGCAATCAGTCAATTGCCTGAGACTCCCTGCTTAGGGGATAAACAGAGGAGATTTGCTCAGCTAGCTTCTCTTTAGAAGCAGCAGCCACAACGGCATCAACATGGACCCCATTACTCCAAAAAAACACCCATCATTAGGAGGACTGAGGAATTTCTGCCCCCCCCCCCTTTTTTTGGGCACCGGTTCCATGAAGTCCGGCTCCTTCCAGGTTCGGCTGTTCATAAAAGTCCGCAAGCCCATCAGCAGCATTGCACTCGGGTAAAAGATGGGCCCGTCAAGAAGGTCATCAGGAACAATGACTCCTCTAAAGATGAGGTTAAGACCATCTGCCTCTCTGCTTGAGAGCTTCCAGAACGGCCCTGAAGGAACCTAACCTCCACAGCCAGAAGTCTGGGGGACCCTTCTCCCTCCTCAAAATCCATGTCCTAAGTGAGGAACTCTCTAGAAGAGTCCAATCACCTCTTACAAGTTCTCTTCTGAGGGTTTTCCTCCACAGTGGGCTTAGGTGAGGGCTCAGAAAAGATGGGTACTCCAAGTGGGGCAGTGCCCATCTGAAGGCACTTATGTGAGGGATTACCCTGGATGGATGACGCCTCAGCACCCAATCCCCAGAAAGGCTGGGAAGGACCTAGAGAAAATTGAGAGGTCACTGCCATACTTGAAGGTACTCTCGACTGCCTGGAAGGCCAGACTGAACGAAGCTCCCCCCAATCCCCAGTGACAGGGCCACCTGGGAAAGAAGAAGGGACCCAGATGCATCACCGAAGCCTCCAAATACTATCTGCCTTGAGCTGTCCAGCGCCAAAGCTCCTAAGGGAATTGAACGATCTAAAAATTCTGAACCCACCCCAGAGAACTCGCCCATACCGGTTGTAGATGGGGCGCACCTTGGTCCAATGGCGGTGGAACAGAGCCAGCCAGGGACCTTGACAGTGTCATGAAAGGGGGGGGGTGATACCAGACACCAGTGGCCTCTCGCTAGAAATCTCCTGATTCTGACATTCCAAAACTTGCTGGATTGTCAGACTAAAGCGGAGTCCTGCGGATGGGGATTGTCCCCTAGCCACCATTGGTAGGAGACAGCAGCAAGTCCAACACTAATTGGGCCTTCATGAAACTCCATCATCCTAGCCATGTCTGAGGGAAGGAGACTTCTGGAGGATCTGGATGAAGCTGACGAGTGACCATATCTTGCTGGGGACCCAAAAGTGGATACTGCATTCCTATGGCCCCAAGAAAGGGATTGGCTCAGATGACTCTGAGCTGACCTCCTGGAGGACTGAGAAGGGAAACCTTCAATTACAGTGGGATCTAACAGAATAGTCTGATCAGACAACCTAGTTGGAGCCGAAATTTTGGAGGGTGTGCTAGACGGATCCAACAAACTGGTCGGATCCAAAGGCCTCCGCTCAGAGTCTCTGATCTGAAGCTCACTGAACAGCAGATCTTGGATCCAAAGCCGAAGAGGCTGGACTCTGATCTGGGGATCTGCGATCAAAGAGCCATGGCTTCTTAGAAAGAGAAGAGTAGCCCCCCTCCCCAACAAGGGAGGAGTCATCCTCCTCTTAGACTCCTGCGAGGGCTTGGAAGGGGAGTCAGAGGGTAGAGGACCACCCTGAGCCAAGCTCTTCAGTAAAAAGCTTGTGGTGCTCTGTAAGGACCCTGGGGTTGAATGCAGAGCAAATGTCACGTTCAACCTCCAGGTGCTCCAACCCTAAACAATATAGACACTTTGTGCGAGTTGGAACATGGCATCTTCCGACCGCACAAAGTACATCTTCTAAATCCAGAAAGGCTTTTCAGCCATAGTAAAGGAAAAAGCACACACCAGCTGTAAATGACACTCTCCCTAAAAAGGATAAAGATTTTTTTTTGGGGGGGGAATACTGAAAGGAAGGGGGTGCATTCCACGGTGGTACAGTGGTAGCGTTGTTACCTCACAGCAAGAGGTTCTCCCGTTAGATTCTCGGCTTGGCTTGCAAGTGCCTACTGTGTGAAGTCTGCATGTCCTCCCCGCGGTTGGGAAGCATTCGAAAGACATGCATGCTTAAATGGCGTGCCTTCGTTGAAGGTTGGGCATCAAGCTGGCACCTCGGCGTTTCATAAAAAAAAAATCTACTGCCAATCATTAGCGGACCGGAGTTCCGCTGTGGCGACCGCTTACCGGGAAAAAGCCGAAAGAAACAACTGAAAGGAAGGGGGTGTGAAGCGCCAAGCACCAGTAGAGAGGAGGGGAAACCTAACTAAACTGAAAGGTTGTAACCAGGAGGGGAGGTAATGCACTTAAACTATAAAAAGAAAGGTGACAGATAGAAAACAACTCTAGATAGAGGAAGGAAAAAAAAAAAAAAGCGCTTATCTGAAAACTACTAAGCCTGAGCCTGGAACACATCTGAAGCTTTTCACCGGCAAACAAGATCTGAGAGTTACAAGGTAGCAAGGGTTATGGGAAGGGGAGGAGCTTTAGTTCAGAATCTGTCTGAGAAGTTGTCAGGTCCAAGACCCATCTGTGATAATGACACTAACAGCATCAGATCTGGGAATGGTGCATTATAGGTAAGGGAGAAGCTTGAGAGAATTTGGTTGCCACAAGCTTAAGCATAAATGGCTCCGAGGGATTGGATCCGAACCGATCAGTTGAGCAGAGAATGAAAAATCATCATATCAATTGTTTTATGGCTTATAAATCTGCAACACAGTAGCTGGTGCCACAGAGTGGAACCAACCATGACGACCATAGTGAAACCAGCAATCACTTTATACAAACATGTACAAGTCCAAAGTGTTTAAGTTAATCAGCTACCAAATACTTTTCTTCTGTGGATAGTGTCAGGAAAGTGTTTAAAATCAGTGAAAATCCAGTCTTATTAAAGTATAACCCTGGCACTCCATGCACTACAACACTGACACAAGTTTCTGCCATAGCTCCTCTCCATTGTATTACTTCTTTCCAAACCTTAAACCTTTTCTCTAAGAGTGTGTTGGTCCAGCCCTGATCCAATAACTATGGCATACAACTCTAGGGAGCAATAGTAATTACCACAATGACACATTTCCCTGTTACTCTTAATTCAAAAACATTCATGTTGCCAGTCCACAGATAAAACCTACATAACCCCATCAGAAACCCAACAGGTATCCCAAGCCCTCTTCCCACATCATATAAAAGTCAGCATCCATACAGCTTTTAGTTATTTTCTGTAATTTTCCTGATTGATCTCAATAATTAACTACAACTGGCATGAGACACTCCATTCAACCCTTTGCTAACCAGATTTCAGTCTTTCACCATCACAAACAATTCACTCGGGCCAGTTCCAGCGGCAAAGAGGATAAACCCCTAGAATAAGCCATGCAACCCAGATTTGATATGGTGCAGGCTTCACTCCAGGGGCGAATTTCTTTATATCAGAATATGACATTTGCTTAGTCACCCCAAAACTTTCCAAGCACTTGAAACAGAAAGTCAGAGAGATAATGTTTAATGTTCAATCACTTTTCTCGCACTTAATCTTATAAAATGCATCAATTTCGGTGCCACATCTGAAATACTGAATCTCCACACAGATGGCAAATGTTAGGTCCTATAAATATTTATACACTCAAATCTTGAAGGGCATACCATGACTCAAAAGGCAAGTAACACTGTTCAAACTGTATATTAACAATTTTAAACACAAACACTGAGATACCAGTTTCTTAAGAATTATCCAATATTCTAGTGAGCCGCCGATTAGTCTTCAAATAATGATTTGACAAAGTTGTCAAAATATAAATGTCTCAAACAGTACAGCAAAAAAGCTTTCATAACATCAGAACTATCATACCACTATAAAAAAAGCTAAATACCTGTCACTGTAACAATCTAGGATTATGCAATGATTCCACTTACAAGAAAAGATAATTTGCAATTCATCCACTATATCCAAAAAACAATTACCAATTTATTAGTCATTTTAAATAAGACTTGCATCATCTTATGGCTAATATAACAGACTGCAATCTTGAGCACACCCATCTTACACGAGGTTACATTTTTCCCTTATTTTAATTAAAAAAAAATAATTTCAACAACACGACAAACCGGAAACAGAATGCAGCTACCAATATGACAGATATCTATATGGTTTCACTTCAGAATGTCGAGTAACTGAAAACTCGAACTTCGTATGTTCGAGACCATATGATCGAGTTTTCAGAAACTCGAAATTGTGAAGTTGATAAAAAAGACTAATTTAATTGAAAATACATTTTGTGCAGGGGGCAAGTTCCCCTGCACCCTTCCTACTTAAACCTACTATCTCCGTGATCGCGCTAGTGAGGAAATGGGAAATCTCCCGTTCTGCATACAACGTGGAATGGGAGATTTTCCTTTTCCCCACTGTAGCGTGATCTCGGACTTGGTATATGTAAGTGTGTGTGTGTGTGTGTGTGTGTGTGGGGGGGGAGTAAGAAACGTGGGACTTTTTTTAATTTCACTTCACAACTTCGAGTTTCTGAAAACTCGATCATATGGTCTCGCCCATATGAAGTTAGAGTTATCAGTAACCAGACATTCTGAAGTGAAACTATATATATATATATATATATATATATATATATATATATATATATATATATATATATATATATATATATATACACACACATTTTATATATATATATATATATATATATATATATATATATATATATATATATATATATATCTACTTCTATCTAAATTTTACCCATCAAATTTACACTTTAGCTAACTACAATTTCACGAGTCTGTTTTTGCAAAAGTGCATTTATCCGAAAATGCACTTTTGCAAAAATCTGTTTAGTGAAAAGAGTTTGCCTATTCTGGGATCCTGTGGAGGTGTAGGTACACGGTTCCTTCAGTGGTGTATGGGAGGGGAGCTTGTTGGAGATTGCAATACTCTCTTTTCTCCACAGTAGTGCAATCTCAGAGTTAGTATATATATATATATATATATAAGCGGAGGGAGGGCAGCATAAATGTGTGTACTGTGTTTAATTTATCGTTGTTCAATGAGCAGATTTTCACAAAAGTGCATTTTTGGATAAATGCACTTTCAAGAAAACATTCTCGTGAAACTGCAGTTCTGTAAGGTATAACTTCAATGGGTCAAAGCTGACCTATATACATGTATAGATATATGTACGTATAAATATATACAACTATATCTATATAGGTAGGTAACTAGGCTATCGGCACAAGGGCCTATGTAAGCCTAGCCAACAAGGTTCCCTGGCTTACGTCACCCAAGAAATTTATTTTCCAGTGCCACTGTCGAGGAGAGAGACAGAAATAATCCCTGGGGTGTATTTACTATTTCCCATCCACCCATCAAGATTTTTCTTGAAGAGTGCTAATGAAGAACTTTGCTTGATATAGATGGGTAGCCTGTTCGAGTATGGGAAGTCTCTGGGACAGGACTCTATCCCTCCAGCATGTCCTGTTTATTGTGGTGACAAGGTTTAGGTCCCTAGAGCGTGTAGCTCGGAGGGATTGGAATTCCTTTAGGTGTAGCATGTTCAACAGCTCTGGGTTTGACATAGCTTTATAAGTTAGGCAGAGATCACCTCGGAGTAAAGCTGGAGATTTTTGAAGCGGTCAGTGTAGGGCATTTGTTTGAGGCCAGTAATCCCTGTTTGTGAGGTACTTCTGTGGCCTTCCCAGCTGCTGCAGATGTCTTGTGAGGTACATTCCAAAAGGGGCACTGCACTCTATAATGGGTCTAATGAGTGCCGAGTAGAGGGGAACAATGATCTTTTTTCCTGGATGAGAACCCTTTATGATGGTGTGCCATGTAGAAGGACTTCCTGACTACTGTGGCGATGTGATTATCAAAGGAGAGACTACTGTCCACCTGGGTCCCAAGGTCTCTTATAACGCATTCAGTGTTAAGTAGATTGCTACCTATGTAGTAGTTCATGGGTTTAGAGTTTTTATCAAAGGGGACGACACCGCACTTTTTGGCATTAATCTTGAGGGCATGGCTCTGACACCACGCATCTGTCTCAACGAGGCCCTTCTGTAGGATATCCACATCATTTGGGGACTTGACTATGGCTCCTAGCTTGCAGTCATCAGCGAACTTAGTTAGCCAGAGGCCTTCTGTGTTAGCCTGTACATCAGAGAGGTACATATCAAACAGGAGAGGTCCCAGGACAGAACCCTGTGGTACTCCACTTGTTGCTGCTTTGAGGTCAGATTTGGAGTCTGCAACTTTTAGTGTGGGTTGGCCAGTTGGCAACCCATCTTGCGACGTAGGGATTTATACCTAGTTTAGTGAGTTTAGCTATAATTCCAGAATGGGGGATGGTGTCGAAAGCCTTGGCGAGGTCAAGATAGGCTGTGTGAACCACCTTACCCTCATCTACGGCTTTGGTGACTGCCTCAAAGAAGTCGATCAGGTTCAGGAGGCATGATCTGCCTTTCACAAACGCGAACTGGGTGGGATCCAGAGTTTGGAGGTTACCAATGTCTAAGAGTTCCATGATGATACGTTCCATGGCCTTGCAGATCAGGCTAATAGGTCAATAGTTCCCGGGATCAGTGGTGGATCCACCTTTGTGGAGTGGGATAACTGTTGCTGTGCACCATTCAGTGGGTACAAAGTCTGATGCAAGGCTATTATTAAACATGGTGCTTAAGTGGGGGGCCAGTTCATTCTGATAGATAGATATACATATATATATACATATATAGATATATATATACATATATAGATATAGATATATAGATATAGATATATAGATATATAGATATATAGATATATAGATACATAGATATATATACACACACACACACACACACACACGTGTGTGTGTGTGTGTGTGTACAATTTTTTTAAAGCCTCTAAACTGGAAAACAAAACATACCTTTGCGCTGTCCCCATGTATGATGAATTTTTATTCTTACCTAGTGACTGACCAGTTGTAATCAGGCATTGCAATCATAGGGGAGTAATGTGGCATATGACTTACCTAGCAACCAGGAAAATATTCATGCAGGGGAATCCTACACCTTTGCTGATCAACAGGCAGAAACTGAGATACAAACCAGTAAATCGCAGAATAAAATACAGGAGGTGCAAGAGCACAAAGGGCAGATAACTCAGAAGCAGCAGAACTATGTTGGAGGAAATGTGAGCAGTCCGAACCCCATCCCCTTTTTAAGCAAAAATAGCTAACAGAAGTCTTAAAATATTCAAGAAGCAAGGAGAAAAGCAGAGGAGAGAGGAAATGAAGTAGAATGGTGAAATCCGAATGCTTTCCCAATACTGGAAACAAGAAGTTATGTACTCACCATAACTTTTGATGCATGTAGTCCATCTCGCCTCACATTCTTACCCTTGGGTTCGGAGCCAAACTTCAGCTCCGACTCAGCCATACTCTAGCTCAAAGTCTTCAATTGGCTCGTGGCTAAGAGGTATCCCATACTGCAACATGCCCATCCCAGATCTTGTTTGCTGCAAGCTCACATACACACAAACACGCTGAAAGGAAAAACCAACCCAACAAAAAAGGATACTGAAACCAGAGACTAAACCTCTAGGTCCTCCAGGAGGGGGTAGGTGGGTTAGTAGGAATGTGAGGTGAAATGGACTACATACATCGAACGTTATGGTGAGAACATAACTTCTTGATGTTATGTAGTCCAATCTCGCCTACATTCTTACCCTTGGGACAGCGTCCCTAGCACCTAAACCTTGGGTGGTTCATTGAAAAATACTCCTGAGCACTGTGGAACCAAAGGAAGATCTGCCTCTAGATATCAGATCCAATTTGTAGTGGCTAATGTGTGAGGCGATGCCCATGTGACTGCAGCACAAATATCAGCCATAGACATCCTAGCCTGAAAAGCAGTAGAGGTAGACACCGATCGCGTAGAATGAGCCTTCACTTTAAAGGGTAATTCCTTGCCATTTGAAGTATAAATGAAGGAAATGCAACTAGAAATCCATCTGGACAGAGGTACTTTAGAAACTGGAACCCCAAGTCTACTGTCTGAGAATGAGAAAGAGTTGATCCGATTTCCTAATCTTTAGTTCTATGTAAATAGAAACGCAATTGTCTGTGAATATCTAGCTGATGAAACTTAAATTCTGCCCTGTTAGAGAATTCAGGGAAAAATATAGGCAGCTCAATGGACTGGTTGAGGTTGACAACCGAAGCAACCTTTGGTATAAAGGAAGGATTAGGTCTTAAAGAAACCCTATCCTTGTGAAATACAAAGTAAGGGGGCCGAACCGATAAAGCTTAGAGTTCAGAGACCCGCCTAGCTGAAGTGATGGCTACCAAAAAAGGTCTTTCAAGGCAAAAAGTTAATGTCAGAAGTTGCAAGCCGCTGTAACACAAAACTGAGGTCCCATGGCATTACAGGATCAAAGACTGGAGGTCGAAGTAGCATAGTCCCTTTCAGAAAAGCCCTACAAAGCCTGTGCGCCATTAGATTGGGTTCATTAGCATCATGAAAAGTAGAAATGACTGCCAACTGCACTTTGATAGTTGCCGCAGCTGATCCCTGGATGAACAATTGAGAAAAATTCTAAAACTGATGAAATGGGAGCTTTATAGGGATCAATCTGCCTTTCATGAGCCCAAATGGAGAATCTCTTCCACTTACTGGAATAAATCTTCCTAGCAGAAGGCTTGTGGGAAGAAGACAGAATATGAACCACCTCAGGGAAAACTCATAAAGCCTGACTAGGGATGGAATTGGAGCAGCTATGCTGTCAACTTGAGGGTGTGAATGGAGGGATGGAACTGCCCTGACATGAGTCAGCAGATCTGGCTCTAGGTCCAAAATCCACGGATCTTCCATTAGATAAGGGTGGAGAAAAGGGAACCAAATTTGACAAGGCCAGTGTGGTGCAATCAGGATCATCTTGCTTCCCAAGGATTGTGCTTTCCGAATAACCTTCATTATCAGTGGGACTGGCGGGAAGGCAGAGAAGACTGGAGGGCCAATTGTGAACTAGAGCATCCCTGGGTGTCTTCCCCTTCGGGGGGATAAGGGTGAAGTAGCTGCTGCATTTGGCATTGAGGGGGGCTGGCAAATAGGTTGCAGCAAGGCTGACCCCACCTGCGGAAAATCTGCTCCGCCACTTGTTCGTTCAGGGACCACTTGTGAGGCATCAGAATAGCTCTGCTCAGCCTGTCGGCAATCACGTTGGATTTCCCCGGTATGTGCGTTGCCACTAGAAAGCATCGGGAAAATACTGCCCACTGCCACACTCAAAGTGCCTCTCTGCAAAGGAGATACAACCTGGTTCCTCCCTGTTTGTTCAGATACCATACCACTGACATGTCGTCTGAGTGGATTGCAGTTGTCACGAGGAAGAAAGCCCTGAAGTGCTTGCAACGCTAATAGCACCACCCTCATCTCCAAGACATTGATATGAAAATGGGTCTCGTGCTTTCTTGCCACATGCCTTGGACTGTCCTGCCGAGATAACACCCCCCCACCCGATATGGGAGGCATCCATGGTCACAGTAGCAACTGGAGAAGGAAGAACGAAAGGCATGCCCGCGTTGAGATTGCTGGTCTGAAGCCACCAGCGCAAATCCTGCTTGCACTTGTCTGTAATCAGAATAAGAAGAGGAACTAGCATAGTCGTGGAAGCCATGGTCCCTAATAACTTGAGGACCACTTTTGCCTTGACCTTCTTCAATGGTAGCAAAGCGTAGACCTCCTGCTGTAAAACCTGAATTCTCTCTTCTAGTAGGAAGGCCCTCATGAGCACAGTTGTCTAATCTGGCGCCGATAAAGGTAACACACTGCAAGGGCAACAAGGCAGACTTTTCCCAATTCAGAGTAATTCCCAGACTTTTGCACAGCGCAATACAGGCGTCCCTGGTCTGTAGCTGTAGATGCCTGGTGGTAGCAGACAGGAGCCAGTCGTCCAGGTAAGGAAACACTTTGAATCCCTGACGTCTCAAGTGAACCGTTAACACTGTCATGCATTTGGTGAACACCCTGGGGGTTGTGGCGAGACCAAAGGGCAGGGCGCGAAACTGAAAATGACTGGCTCTCAGCCGGAAGCGTAAGTGACTTCTGGATGCCCTGTCCATCTTGATAGGGTAGTAAGCATCCTTGAGCTCGAAGGAGCACATCCACACATCTTTCCCTAATAATGGGAGAATTGACTGTAATGTGACCATGTGGAACTTAGACTTCTCTACATGGAGGTTCTAATGGCTGAGATCCAAGATGGTTCTCAGGTCCACTGTTCTTTTCGGCACCAAAAAGAATCTGGTGCAAGTCACCCAATGCTATTTGGTCTGCAGGGACAGGCTGGATGGCTCCCTTTGACAGCAACTTTTGTACTTCTAAAGTTGTGGAATCCCTGTGACTGGGTGGAACGTCTGGGATTCTTTTGTTTGGACAGGGATAAGAAAGAAGGGTAATGATAACCTCTGGAAATTATCTCCAATACCCACTTGTCTTGTGTGATGTCTCGCCACGCTGCTGGGTATAGAAAAATGCGACCCCCCCCCCCCGACTGGCTCCAGAGATGCACAGTGGGGCCTCCCCTCAGGCGTGCTGGTAGGGAGAACCACAAAAGGAATCGCGGTCCCCCTGGTTACGCAGGCCTCTCTCCCTCTAGGGCAGTGTCTACCTGAATTTCCACCCCCCCCCCCGCCTCTGGAGGGGGAATCACTGTCATAAAAAAAACCTCTGCGACTTTCTGAACCACATTTTCCACCCTTCTGGCCCTTGGGGTAAGGTCTAGAAGGCATGGAAAAATGGACTCCCACGGCAGACAGGGTTTTTCCTTCCTGCTCGCACCTAGTGAGAGTGTCCTTCACCTTGGTTCCAAATAAGGATAAACCATCAAAGGGGGCGTTGGTGAAAGTGGACTTGAAAGCCTCCGCGAAGTTGTACAGGCGCATCCAGGAGAGTCTCCTAAGAGAGACTCCGGAACCCATAGCCCTGCTTGCTCAGTCAGCTGCATACGAGATCAGCCTCATGGAGGAGTTGGTAATGGAATTTAGGGTAGACATCTGAGCATTGAACTTTTGAACAACAGCATCAGAAACGTTACTCTGTAAAGAATCTCCCAGCTCTTTTAGATCTCTCTAGAGCTGTGTAAAATGCGACAAATAGTTCAGCGACCGCAGTGTAATGGCCGCTGAGGAAAACACACGCTTCCCATACCTGTCCAGGGCCCTAGACCCCTTGTTAGGGGGATGGGCGGTAGATGAAATTTCAGCAAGTTCCTTCTTGGTGGCTGTTGCCACCACCATGGCATCTACTGGAACGCCTTTCATAAGAAAATCCTTGTCTGGAGGAGCGGACAAAAAATTGTTGGGTCTCCTAGTGACCAGTTCCACTGTGTCTGGAGTTTCCCACACCTTCCGACAAATGAGATCCAGCAGCACGTCGAACAGGGGAAGAAACCCAAGAGGCGGAGGGTTGAGACCCGAAGGCCTTCAGGAACACAGACTCCTCCGAAGGGGATTTGGAGGGCAAGTCGCCTCTCTGCTTCAAGATTTCCAGGATATCTGAGAAAGAGATATCTTCAGAAGACGACTTGGGGGACCCTTCTCACTCCTTGATGTCGGTGTCTGACGTGAGACTCATCTTGGGAGTCAACGTGCTTCCTCTTGCACACACTCTTTCTGGGAGGCTCCTCAGGCAAAAACTCCGGGGAGACCTCAGAAAGTTGGGGACCATTCATGGAGATATCCTGAGGCCTTGTGTCTCCACTGTCCATGGATAGAGGGCGAGTCGAGACTGATACTGGTGCTGGAGGGGGCAGAGTGTCGGTGCCACAAGATGCAGCTGACTACCTGGCCAGCATGCTCCTCATGACCTCAAAAGCTGAATCCCCCTGGTTCTGAAGGTAGACTGACCATGGAAGATATGGTAGTAGCCTTCGGAGCCAAAGAGATGAGGTCCAAAGCCGATGTCAGACCCAAGCTCACCCGAGCCGAAGCACCGAGAGGAAGGCTAGGAGCCAAAGAAGATCGATCAGAGACCAGCCCCTCGGGTCAGACCTGTGAAGAGAATCCTGGACCCCATGGACGGCACAGATGGGGTTGGAGCAGAGATCGGAGCTGAGAGGCCAGAGGGGGCTACTGGAACAGACCTCACGGCATCCGACAGAACAGACAGCTCGGAGGAGGAACGGTCAAAAAGGAAGCGAGGATGGGCTCCGGGGCTGACTGGGTCGGAACCGAAAACAATTTAGCTAGCACCGATGACTGGAGTAGCTTCTGCACCACTCTATCGACAGTCATCAGAGAGGGTCCGAGAGGACCTAGAGGATAAGGTCGGAGATCTGGATCTCCCTACATAGGGAGACCTATGAGATGGAGAAACCGGTCGAGGAACTGGAGACAAGCTCCGAACTAGAATATCTGTCACCGGCTCTGAGATGCTGGGAGCCTATGTCGACAGTCTGTGTACTGCCTTCTGTCAGCACCGAAGCCAATGGAGTAGAAGTAGTAAAGTACAGTTTTGTACCTACCATAAATGTAGATGTTCGAAGATCCACATTGCTGCAGTCCTTACATATGGGTAGTCCCGCTGTCCTCGGTCGGCCCGAATACCAAAGTATTAGGCTGACGTCGGTCATGGGCGCTCAGATCTGACATCAGAGCGTCAGGGTATAAAAGCGCATGACCGACGTCATATCCTCAGTCTTTTCTTGCCCCAGATGTCAGAAGGCCCTAAAAAGAAAGGCCACAGTCCAAAAACAGGATACCTCCCAAAAACATGCCCAACAACAACCATCACCCAAACCATATAAACATGCCAAACTACAGAGGGGAAGGAGGGAGGGTAAATTGGACTGCAGCAATGTGGATCTTCGAACATCTACATTTATGGTAGGTACAAAACTGTACTATGTTCTTCATCTCACATTGCTGCAGTCCTTACATATGGGTAGAATCCCAAAGCAGAGGTAAAGGGAGGATGGGAAAATCATAAAGCATTAGGGGCTGCTAAAATGCCCTGTAATATTGCAGTGGCAAACCCAGCCCTAGACTTAGAATAAAGAGGAAGGTGGTAATGTTTAGAAAAGTATGTACTGAGCTCCAAGTGGCTGCTTCCAAAATATCTTTTGTAGCTACCCCCCTTAGAAAGGCAGTAGAAGTGGCAGTAGCTCTAGTGGAATGAGGTCTGATTCCAGCCGGAATCTCCTTACCATGATGGGAATAACAGAAAGAAATACAAAAACCAATCCATTTAGAAATAGTTTGTTTTGAAACAGGTTTTCCCTGAGAACCCAAAGCAAAGGAAACAAACAACTGCTGAGACTGCCTGAACCCCTTGGTTCTGCTCAAATAATAATGCAACTGCCTGTGAATATCCAAAGTATGCAAAATCTTCTCCCCTTTATTTTGGGGGTCTGCATAAAAAGTAGGCAAATGAATAGTTTGGTTCAAGGCCACACTAAAAACCACTTTAGGCATAAAGGAAGGATTAGTACGCAAAGATACCCTATCCTTATGAAAAATCAGGAAAGGTTCCACTGCCATAAGGGCCTGTAATTCAGAAACCCTTCTTGCAGAGGTAATGGCCAACAAAAAAGCAGTCTTCCATGATAAATACTTTAACTTGGCAGTAGCTGCAGGCTCAAAAGGTTGTAGAGTAAGTTTTTCCAACACAAAAGTGAGATCCCAAGCAGGAGTAGGAGCTCTACGTGGGGGTCTTATGTTCTTTGCCCCTCTAAGAAATTGCTTAAACAAAGGATGAGAAAATAAAGGAGGGTCACAGTCATAGTGAGCAGAAATGGCTGCAGCATGAACCTTTATAGAGGAGAAAGACAAACCCTTGTCCAATAACTCAGTAAGATATTGAAGAGAAACACTTAAATCAGGCTTGGAAACATCAAAGTCCTTCGCTTTGCTCCAAATAAAAATCTCCTCCATTTATCAGCGTAAACTTTCCTTGTACTAGGCCTTCTGGCCTCCAAAATAACATTCAAAACTTGTTGTGGAAGCTGAGACCCTCCAG
This sequence comes from Protopterus annectens, assembly GCF_019279795.1. NCBI lineage: Eukaryota > Metazoa > Chordata > Ceratodontiformes > Protopteridae > Protopterus > Protopterus annectens. The sequence continues at coordinate 1,686,756,758 of NC_056739.1, read as the reverse complement.
GGTCTAAAACAGAATATGCCAGGCTGTTAGATGCAGAGACTGAATCTTGACATTGAGAAAGTGATTGCCCTCCTGAGACAAAAGATGTGGAATCAAAGGCAGAGGCCATGGAGGCTCCCGTGCTAAACTCCTCAGTAGTGGGTACCAGTGCTGTCGAGGCCAATCCGGCACCATCAGAATCATGGATGGCTTGTCTTTTCTGGCCTTCAAGAGTACCTTGGGAATGAGAGGCAGAGGTGGAAAGGCATAGACATGAAGATTGCTCCAACTGAATGATAGAGCATCCACCTTCCAAGCTGTGGGATGAAACATTTTTGTGCAAAACTTTGGCAACTGGTAATTTAGTGGAGAAGCGAACAGATCTATGTCTGGAGTCCCCCATAACACTGTCAACTTTTGAAATACATGAGGATCCAGTTTCCACTCGTGAGGATCCACTATTTGTCTGCTCAACACATCTGCTAAGGAGTTCTGTGCTCCTGGTAGAAACCTTGCCTGAAGATTGAGGTGTAAACTGAGAGCAGTCTCCCACAAAATCATCGCTTGCCTGCAAAGAGGGTACGAATGGTTTCCCCCTTGCTTGTTGATGTACCACATGACAGTAGTGTTGTCTGTTTGAATCAACACCTGCCCTGGGTGAAGTAAATCCTTGAAAGCCATCAATGCAAATTGGACTGCTAACATCTCCTTCAAGTTGATATGCAAGTGTTGAAGTCTGACAGGCCACGTGTCTTGCACCCATTTTCCATTGAGGTGTGCTCCCCAGGCCTTGTCCGAGGCATCTGACATTAGAATCTGACTCGCCTCTGGTCGGGTCACAGAGAGTTCCTTGTTTAGGTGACATTCCTGAGCCCACCACAAAAATTCCTTCTGAATGCAAGGCATTATCTGAATGACAGTGTCTAGATCTTGGCAGTGTTATGTCCATACATTTTTGAGATACCATTGAATCTTCCTCATATGCAGTTTGGCATTGGGAAGCACCAGAATACAAGATGCCATGAACCCCAAGGCTTGAAGGACTGTCCTTGCAGTCAGCCTGGACTGTAGAGACATTTGATGGAAATAAAGAGAAAGGCTTCTTTGTTTGTCCGGGGTCAAAAAAGCCATCTGGGAAGCTGTATTCAGTCTCACACCCAGAAAGCACATGTCCTGAGAGGGTACTAGACTGGACTTTGTTTCGTTCACAGAATACCCTAGGCATCTTAACACTACCATCACATACTGTAGATGATGAAGAAGTTCGTCCTTGTCTCGTGCAATAATCAGGCAATCGTCCAAATAGGGATAAATCTGTATTCCTCTTAACCTGAAAAAGGCTATCACTGGAGCCAGAACCTTTGTGAACACTCTGGGCGCAGTAGATAAGCCAAAGGGCAATGCAGAGAACTGATAATGTAAATCTCCCGCCCGAAAACGCAGGTACCTCCTGCAACTGGGCCTGATAGGAATATGAAGATAAGCCTCTTTGAGATCCAGAGTTACCATCCAGTGATCTTTTCCTAACAGAGGTAAAAGCTGTTGTAACGTCAGCATTTTGAACTTTGGAATGTCCAGATAAGTGTTGAGGATAGATAAGTCCAAAATTGGTCTCCACGTGTTTCCTTTCTTTGGTACTAGAAACAGGCGAGAATAATATCCTAGGCCCACTTCTGACAGAGGAACTGGCTGTATGGCTCCTATTTGAAGAAGTAAGGAAATCTGCTTGTGAGCCTCTATCCTTTGCCGAGGAGGAACGTCCGGCATGCCTTTGAAAGGAGGCAATGTATGGAAATAGAACTTGTAGCCTCGGTTGATAATGTCCAATACCCATTTGTCCTGGGTGACTAAAAGCCAGTTTTGCTTGAAAAGTGCTAACTTTCCTCCCAAAGGAGCTGCCAGGCAAGAAGAATCTGGCAGCTGGAAATGCAGGTCATTGGGCCTGAAAGGACTGGCCCCTGCCCTCACCTGCAGATTGCGCCGGCGAACTCCAGGTTCTAGGCCTGAATGTACTGTGAGCTCTGCCCCTGCCACGTCTAGATCTACCCCTAGACTGAGAATCAGAAGAAGGGTACGTCCACCCCTTAGTAGGCCAATTTCTACTAAACTTTGGAGGTTGCACCTGCAAAAAATCTTTAACAGACTGCATAGACTTAGCCTTGTCTTCCATTTTCTTCAAAACCGACTCCACAGGAGGACCAAACAAAACTTCAGACTGTAAAGGGGCATCCAGAATTCTAGTTTTAACATGCTCTGACAAATTCTGATCCTTAAGCCAGGCGTGCCTACGAAGAACCGAACCAGTGGCAGCCACCCTAGAAGAGGCCTGTACAGCATCAAAACCACACTGCAAAGAATGCTTACCCACCTGTTCAGAGACATGTACTAAATCCTGCAATTCTTTACACTCTATGCCCTCTGCCAAAGCATCCACTTTAGATTTTAGCTGAGAAAGGAGGAAATTCTGATATTTCAACATATGAAACTGGCAATTTAAAGCCCTCATTGCTAAAGTAGAGGAGGTATACGCCTTCTTACCCCATCTATCCAAGGCTCTAGCTTCCTTATCTAGAGGAACCGGATTCTTTACAACAGAGGCTCTAACACCCTTAGGCCCCTGACTAACAGTTTCTGGGTCCACCCTAGGACTCTTATACAGATATTTATGAGCCTCAGGCACCCTGTAATACCTGTCCGGTTTAACTGGCGCAGGAGGCAAAGAATCTGGATTAAGGGAAGCCTCCGAGAAAACATCATGAACAACATCCAAAACAGGAGGTATAGCCAAGGGTCTATGCTGTGGTAAAAACAAGAATTCCCTAAGCCTCTTCCGTGAATCAGAGAAATCCTGTCCTTCCCACTTAAAATGTTCCCTCATGGAATGCAGAGTTTCTGAAAATGAAAAATCCTCTGGAGGAGAAGCAGAGGGAGTGGAATCCTCTGCATCAGAATCCGAATAAGGGGGAAAATCTTGAATATCTTCAGCAGAAGACTCTGAGACATCTGAGGCCTGATCTAAACTTTCCAACTCTGGCTCCACCCTGGGCCTCTTATCAGGAGGGGGCATAGAACCTCTAATTAAAGTAATCAAATCTTCTGCCATTTTAAGCATGTGCTTTTTAGGCACAGACCCTGAAATACCTGGAGAGACACCAGAGGAAGGCAAAACAGACCTGCCCTTAGAAGGAGCCTTAGGAATAGTAGCAGAAGGCCTAACCACCTTAGGCATAGAAGGGAGAACAGTAACCTGAGAGGCCCTTTCAGCTTGACCTGACTCATGTGAGGCCACATCCTGCAAAATCAAAGTTTCCCCCTGAGACTCAACAGAAACTTCAGCCGGATCCACCTGTTCCACTGTAGTTTCTACAGGACCGGCGTCCGAAACGGACGAATCATCCTGTCTAGGTTTCAAAGATTTGTCTTTGCGCTTCTTCGTGGAAGCGAGCGTCGGAGGATCCGTCGGCATATTATAATTGCACCGCTTACCAAAGACTAACCTAGCGCAATCTAACCTTCGTTTTATGGTGCGCTTATTAAACCTAGCACAAAACCGACACCCGACTACGTTGTGCTCAGGTACCAAACAAGGGATGCAAAGAGAGTGATAATCCCTATGCAGTATCTGTTTCCCACAAGAAATACAATTATTCACTTTTTCTGACATCCGGAATTAACTGAGGCAAGAAAAAACAAAAATATTCCCCAACGGGGTACTTAGCCCAACTTGGTTTCGGTCTGAAACTCAGAATACGAAAATTTCAGAACGCCGAACGGCACTTGCAACGCTGCTTCTGCATCGGACCATGCGGCAAAAAAGACTGAGGATATGACGTCGGTCATGCGCTTTTATACCCTGACGCTCTGATGTCAGATCTGAGCGCCCATGACCGACGTCAGCCTAATACTTTGGTATTCGGGCCGACCGAGGACAGCGGGACTACCCATATGTAAGGACTGCAGCAATGTGAGATGAAGAACATCAGTAGTTTTAGCGATTTTCTCTGGCTGCTCAGAGGAAACTGAGCCGGAGAGCGCTTTTTTGAAGATTTTTTCTCTGATTTCTTGTCCGGTTTGGAAGGAGAGGATCTGGAACTAGAAGACCTCTCCAAGTCTTCTTCAAAGGAAAGCTTCAGTAGTCCTTTTAAGATAAACTTGTTCTTCCTTTCTTGCAGTACACAAGGACTGAAAGCGTGGCAGAACAAGCAGGATTCTTGGAGATGAATAGCACTCAAGCAATACATGCACACCGAGTGCCCATCAGTTAATGACATCTTGTGAACACATTGCACACACTTTTTAAAGCCTGAAGGCCTGTGTTCTTTGGGATCTTTAGACATGCTGACAAGAAAACCCCACACACCACACAGGGGAAAATGGGAACACCTTTGCACCAAAAAACAAACAGAATGGCATGGGAAATTAGATCCTCTAACTGAAACTGCCTAGATCACGGACAACCACAAGGAGGAACAGGTCCCCTAATTTAAACGGGCCTGGCCCAGGAAACAAGAGACTAACACCACAGAAACAACAAAACACCAACAAATAGGAAAACTACAACTGGACAGTATGGAAAACAAAGTCCTCTGACTGAAAAACGGGCTAAGCACGCAGAGACAAGGGGTGAACGGGATACCAAAAGGCCAACAGCACCGGACACACAACCAGCAGAACACACACAAGGTAGTTATGAAAATAGCTTTTTGGTCAACAATTTGTTTGAATTTAGAAGAAAAATTATACTTAGCCACTGCCAAGAGTGAGACCACCTCTGAGCGTAACAAGCGGCAAACGAGATCTGGGATGGGCGTGTTGCAGTATGGGATGCCTCTTAGCCATGAGCCAATTGAAGACTTCAAGCTAGAGTATGGCAGAGTCGGACCCGAGGCTCTGCTCCGAACCCAAGGGTAAGAATCTAGGTGAGATTGGACTACATAACATGGAATGTTTTCTGAACAGTCAGCATGTGCAGCAAGCACCATAGATGTAACTACAGAGGCACATTCTATTGTTTGAACAATGAACAGTAAGATTTCTTTTTTTTTTTTTGGGGGGGGGGGGGTAAATTATTTGCATGGACCAAGGTGAGAGCAATGTAACTTGCTACTACATGGTGAACTGTCAAATGCATAGGGACATAGACAAAGGGGAGCTTCTTGAACTGAAATGGCACATTGTATACATTTGTTCAGAAGTTACGTATTACTAAATACTCAAACGCAGTAAAATAAGAGGCAATCAGAAATATATGTACAAAGCTCAGTGGCTTGGAGTTGTGTGTTTTCGCCAATTGAGTATGAATAACGATTGACGTTAAACTGGTCAAAATAGCAGAGGGGGGAAGGAAGTATATTAGTACATAGCCTAGGATTTATGTATGAACCTCCTATCAGTCTACAGACTACTGGAAAAAAATCCCATACCTCTACTAATAATCCAGAGTTGGGATAATTACAAACAATTGAAGGAGAGTACATAGAGGGGAAAAGAACACAGAGCAACCTTATGGAAGATCAGACAGGAATGAGAGAGGAGTTGGGAGAACTGTAGAACTGGGAGGGGAGGAGAAGGAAGGAGAGTACTTTGATAAAGAATACAAGGGTGGGAGAATGAGATGATGCCAAGGAGGGAGGTACAGTAAACCTGCACTTTAGGAACTCCCCTCAGGTAACAAAACAATTGCATTAAGGATAAGCAGGAGCTGGAAAGGAGAATTTTCATAACCAGGCAAGAAGGCACTTAAGATGAGCAAAGCAAACTGCAGAAAATACTGATAGAGTTCAACTATACAGACGTGAAGGTGCAGAGCTTGAAAAGGAGAAGGGGAAAAGTTTTGGACAGAAACAGAACTACCAAAACTGTCAAACAGTAAAAGCGGATAAACAGAAACAGACACCACAAAGAGCAATGGAAACTACAGAAAACACCCAGATAAGATGGATTATCAACAGAGAGATGGGAAATAAAATAAATGGTTTATGGATTAAATTGTTTGATAAGGTCTTGGAAGGGAAAGAAATCCCCAGACAGGGAAGATTTAATACCAGTAACACAAACTAGGAAAGATGTGTTTCATTCCCCTTACAGAACAATTGTGATATTGAACAATGGTTGATGGGCAAGCCAAGATCCTGCTGAGAGTGTGGGGGACTGTGGACAACCTTATAAAGGCATTGAGGACATTAAATGACACCCAGGAAAAATATATTAACAATACTATCACAATAGATGCAGAAAAAGCCTCTGATATTTCCACCTATTTCGCCTTTGGAGAAAAGGATTTCCCCAAACAGACAGAAATGCTAGGAAAGCTACAAGTGCAATAGCTAAGAGCGAAGACACAGGAAGAATTCAGACTGGAAAGAGAAAATATGCAGGGATGCCAGCTTTTTCCCTCATTTTCCATTTACTTGGCATCTGTAGCAATAGAAATACAGACTTCAGAAATAAAAGGGCACACTTGGGGAAAAGACTAAGGAAGATTATGAAATATGTGGATATCACCAGGGAAAAAGATGAAGATCCCAGAGACATAGGAAAGCTGTGGGATAGGACAGAGAGATTCAGAAAAACAGGGTACAAGATTAGGATAAGATCTACACAATAACGGCAAACATACCTCACAAAGAAAAGCAGAGAAAAGGAAGAAATAAGGATGGACAAGGTTCAATATCCAAATATTTGGCTACAAATGGTAGAAAGGTAATATATGAGAAAGCACATATAAACACATGGAGAAATTAATACAGTTTTTGATTTAGATCAGAGGGTGCAGTTGCCAATTTTTCCGCTGAAGTATTATAACCAGGTCAGATATATTGAACATTCCCCGAAGTCACCAGCTGGAACAAATATTAAAGAACGTTATCTGGGAAAGGTAGAGGGAGTGCAACTTGGGAGACAGTCACCCACCCAAAAGTGACAAGGATGGGCCGACTTCCAAGATGGCTGCACATTGAGTGCCAGCTTAATTCTGGCTCTCCCAGTCTGAAAACAGAAACTTAGAGAAAGCCAGTGGACCTAGATTTGTGGGTAAATTTCAGCAAATGGCTAGTGAGTGCACTGCCTGGATGCAAGGAAAAAGACATATACAAGAGCTGGAGAAAAATCAGCTACAAAAGGGTGAGGAAAAAACACAGACTGGGAGAAGTACTGCAGCTGTTCAACAAGCAGCAGTGCAATTTCCAGACATGACTTCCAGTAACCTAAAGCAAAGTATAAAGCAGCTGCATACAGACTTGGTTTAACAACAAATCTAAGCACTGATGGAGTACAACACAAACGATAAAATGCTGGAAAAAACGAAAGAAGCTTTAAACAAATATTCACATAAGGTGACAGAACTGCAAAACTCAGAGGTGGAAATGAAAAGGCTAGCTGAATACGAGACTGCACAAGAGACATTTAAAACAAATGCAACCAGGAACAGTGTGTGTAGGGAAAACCGGAGACGTTCTGTTGTACCAGAGAAGCTGGAAGGAACAGGTTCATTTTATGCACACACAAATAAGCAACTGGACTGGTATTCCACAACAGGAATTGTTAATTGAAAAGGCACATTGTGTGTATGCTCTAAATCTGGTTACTAGAAAACCTAGACCTTTAATAGTAAAGATGCAGTCTTAGCAGCAGGAGTGGATTCTGACAAAACAGCGGCAGAAGGACAAAGTACTAGAAGAGGGAGGCAGCAGAGTGTTTGTGGAGAATGAGTACTTGTACACCAGGTGGAATAGGAGCAACTATACTTCATTATTTACAGAACTGATTCATAGGGGGTTATAGTGGGCTAATGACCACAAGGGCCTTTTCAAGCCTAGCCATGCATCCGAAATCTCTGACAAGTTCCGATACCCTTGATAAGTGTAAGCAGGGGCTTGGGAGATAAACATTTAGAAGCTAGGGCTTGGGAGATTAACCATTTACAGGTTACCGTTGTCCATTAGAGACATAGGTACCAAACGAGGAATGGATTTCCTGTTCCCCATCCAATTGTCCAAGTTGTACTTGAATTGGGTTAGGGAGGCACTCTGCTTCACATGGATGGGGAGCCTGTTCCAGAGATGGGGAAATCTCTGGGATAACATATCTGTCTCACCGGCACATCCTATTTATATCACAGGCAAGGTTTAAAGTCTTTAGAACAGGTAATTCTGGTGCTGTTTTGCACATATGCAGGAGCTCCAGAGTGGAGTCTGATAACGCCTTGTATGTCGGGCATAAATCTCCCCTCAAAAGTCTGTAGGAGACAAAATAAGGATAGAGCCTTGAGGTGGTCTGCACAGGACATTTTACTTAAGCCCTGTATTCTTTTGGTGATGAATCTCTGTGGATGAATTGTTGGATATGCCTGGTTAGGTACATACCAAAGGGGACATTGTACTCAATGATAGGTCTGATGAATGAACATTGACTTTGTTGGACTTTGATTCCATACCTTTGTTTACAAGTTGCACACCACAGAATGATTTCCTCACCACTGTAGACACGTGATGGTCAAATGCTAGATTACAATCTGTGTGTGCCCCTAAGCCTCTGAATACTGGGTCAACTTTAAGGCACACGCTGCTAATATGATTAGTTATCAGAGGTGGATGACTTCCTAAAGGATTCTAATATGCAAAACTGAGTCCTTAGAATATAAATGGCAAGTTATTCTTAATGCCACATCTTTCCCGGGATTCAACCACCACATTTCAGTTATGCCAATGCTGAAACAGAGAGCTATGGTTATTTGATACCATATAAAAACAATATTTATATGAACTGTTTGATTCATTCTGTGCAGGTACTGTATATACTTTGTCAATTTGAATAGCTTTTTAACATTACGTAAAAATTTTCTTTTCACAAGATGAATGTAATGAGTTGACTTTACAAGTTGAATTCATTTGGTTGGTTTATTTTATCTAATCAGTTTTATTTATTTTTTATATTTGCAATGTATTGGTTTAATTAGCATATTTAATTGATCAAGGTACATTTGATTTTGGAGCTTGTTGTGAGCTTTGTAACAAACAGCACTCAGTGCAGTCCGTATTCATTTATGTTTGGAGGCTATAGTTAAACAGCAATACCAGAGGCCTTGCTATTTGGAAGGCATCCTGGGATACTGTCTGGGCCCCATTGATGCAGTATTCTTGGCCTTAGAGAGCATTAAGGACCTGCTCTCTAGTGATAGCAGGGAATTAGATTGGATAGTATTTCCTGAAGGAAGGTTGAAAAGTGGGCGGGAGATCCAAACTGCTGTACCTAGCCCATCTTCAAAACATTCTTCCCTGGAGGGACAAAATCATTTTTTATGAGGTACATGGCTAGGGAGAAAATACAAATCCTTTCCACTGTTACAATGGAAAATGCCTGAGAGAAAGAAGAAAATATAAGAGTCAACCAAGACTTGAGAATACACTAGAAATGAAACGGAAACAAGATTTGGGAACTGGTGAACAGGAATAAAGCTAGTAACTTGGAAATTGACAAACATGGGGTGATAAAGCAATAATGATGTTTGTGAAACATGACAGAACAAAAAGTCTGAAAATATTGGACTTCCTTGGACATTATTAAACTTGTAGGGACTTTAAAGCATATCCCTGCTTCATGTTATTAATTTTTGGAGAATAGAATCAGAAACCTGAAAACTGACAAACGTGGCATTACATAGCAATACTTATACGTATGAAACATGGCAGAACAAGATTTGGAAGTATTGGATTTTCATGGACTTTGTTAAAATTGTAGGGGACTCTAAAGCCTACTTCATGTCGATCTTCAGAAAAATACTGGGGAGAGGAAAAGAGGGAGAAAGTTAAACTTAAAAAAAAATTCTTAATGACACGAATAGTGCATGGCTTTCTTTGCAAGCTATGAAGTTTTTTCAGTTATTTTGAAATGTAATGGGGATACTAATAAAAGAAGGTTTTTCGCTCCCTCTTTCCTTGTTCAGTTTTAAGAAATGTAGGCACCGCAATGTAAAAAAAAAAGGAGAAAGGAACAGACTGGTCAAGAGAGCATGACAAAAGAATGTGTGCTTTTTCTCATGCTTGATTAGGGGAATGATTGACTGGGTCAAGGCCCTTGGCTTTACCCAGTAATGAGTTTTAACAGAAAGCAAGTAAATGAAAAAGGTTGATTATTCTAATGCTTTTTTTTTCTGGCAAACAGCATATCCATAGCAGTTGTGTGTGGTTTGCAAGTTTTTAGAAGATAATCTGATAAATTGCTTGGAGAAAGTGTTTACTGAAGTGTTTTCTCAGCTGGGAGAGCTATAAAAATGGACAGCATTTATTAAAAGCACAGACTGTACACCAAGAGTCTTGGCATGAATAACCTATTTTTGTTAACCTTAGTCTGTGTGGCTCTCCGATTAGAACTTTAGTTCTTAGTAAGTTAAAACTTCAGATTTTGAAGATATACATAGTTGTGTGTGCTATTAAGTTAACAGGTTTTAGGGGGATACTTGGGGGCATATTTCTTTTACTGATGGACTTCAAACAAGAAAACAAATTTTGTAAGATGTGACATAGGGTCAAATGGATGACAAGAAAACTATATAAAAAGACCAAACTGCCAAATAATGTATGCATGTAACAAAATTTAGAACTAGGCATCAACAAAAAAGCAGCTATACATAAAATATGGGAATAACTTGAGAAAATGATGCTTTCTGTAATGTCTTTAAATGGTCTCAGATAAATACAAAAAAGTATTTACATTAACAATGTAGAGTACAAATCGTTATGCTACAAAAGAAAGAACTGAACATGATGGTTATTCAGCAGAATACTTGGGGCAAAGGAAAAAAGATGAGTACTTGTATTAAATTGCAACAGGAACTCCAATAGTGACAGAAGAGGGAAAAAAAGATAATAATGGTAGATTTGTAGTACTAAGGGGCTACTGGCAAGGGAGAAGGATTATATTGGCATGTATTTATATTTCACCTAAAACTGCTATTATCGAGCTTAAGAAAATTCTGGGAGAAATAATCAGCTTTTGGCAAGGTATATTACTTATAGCTGGGGACTGGAATTTGGTTTGCAACAGTGAAGATGCATCTGGGGGGACAAGAAGGGAAAATATAACAAAGGAGAGTAGAGTTTTAAAAAAATATGGAAGATGTGAATTCAGTGCTAGGATTGCTGAGTGAATTTGTATATTATTCGCGAAGATACAAGAATTGGGTTACACTAAAAAGAATTAATATTTCACAGGAACATGTGCACTTAATCGAAGGTCTTGAAATGCACTATTTCAGATCATGTGCCAAAAACCACCAAGTTAAAAAAGTATGAGACGCTGGTGCTTTCCCACCCATCTGTTGGACAGAAATTTAAGGAATGGGTTTTGGAAATGATTCATGCAGTGGGGTAAAATTAAAGTGGAGTTAAAACTAGGTTGAAATAAAGGAAAAGGAGATGACAAGTATCAATAATTTAGAGGGAATGGCAAATGTTAAGGTATTGCAAAATAGGGAAAATTCCACAGAAGAGTAGCAACTGCAGAATGCTAAACAGAAAAGGGATTACCTCAATAATACACATGAGCTTAGAAAGACTGCTATTAAGCAACTGTTTCTTGATAACTCTACAGCACAAAAAACATTTAGCACCATGGCTGGGGGGAACAAATTAGAACGGGTTGCCATCAAGCTTAGGGAGCCTATAACAAGGAAGACAAGAGATCCTGTGGAAGTACTAGAAATATTTCGGAAATTTTATAAAAGTCTGTATAAAGCACAGAAACATTGAAATAAAGAAAAGATGGAAACGGAAATTGTTTATGGAAGGATTAAATATGCCAAGGTTAGAGGAAGATAAGGCTCAGTTACTACCAGTTAGAATAGGAGAGGAAAAAATGGTGATTTATAACAAACTTACAGGTAAGTCCTCAGTATTCCTGTGGAAGTTTGGAAGCTGAAGGGAAAAGAACTGATAAAGATCTGAAAGGTTTTGTTTAACAGTATTTTAAGACAAGTACCACCAACATCCTGGAAGAAAGCAATGGTAGCTTTAATACCTAGAGGGGGTAAAGATCCTTCAGATCCAGCTTTATACAGGCCCATTCCAATAGTAAACCATGATTATAAAGTGCACGGTCACAGAAAAACTAATAAAAATAATAAACCACTATCACGGCTGAAATAACACAGCAAATTAGCGTAAATCTTCTTTAATCACCGCTTTAGTCAGCAAGACTTCCATCAGAAATATTAAAAAATGCACATAACACACTGTTTAAATACTCTCTACATAACAGAACACTCCATTCAATTAATACCATAAAACAATTAACTAATCTTTAAAGAGAACGGCATAATCAGTTCTTTGCATATACTCTATGGTCTTTTAATAAGCATTTAATATTAATTACATCATTTAATCCTGGCATTCTATCTGCTTTTCAATTTATGCCATTTAGTCTCTCTGTTCCACACAATTTTTTAAAACTACCCCTTCTCAAACTTAATGTTCCTTGTCCCAAAACTGAAAATAAAAATCTTAAAAGCTTTGCATTCCATATTATGTCTATAAAGTGCATTTTTGCTGTCCGTTTTTATACCATTCATGTGTTCTCTAATCCTAATATACAAATATCTAGTGGTCATGCCTACATAAAATTTTTGGCAGTGACTACAAACTGCTATATAAACCACTCCCTGACTTTTGCAAGTAAAAAATCCTTTAACAGGAATACTATAGGAAATATGGGACAATTCAATGCATGGCCCTTTAAAATAGATCTGCACATATTGCACACGACACTTATACATGCCTAACTTTCTATTTTTTAATGTCTTATTCATACTAAATGAATATCTGCCTTTTTCAAGCAACATCTTTAGACTATTTGCTTCCATACGTAAATTTTGGTCTTGGTCCCACAGCTTTTAATAAATCATGGTTCCCTTCAAGAATCTTCAAGTTTTTTCCCCACAACATTACAAATAATGCCCCCATCAACAGTCATGGGTATATGCAAACATAAATGTCTTTCTTCTAAGTCTGCTATGCCATTAACCTTAGGACCTACTTTAAGTGCTAGTTTTAAAATTGGAAGATACCAAACTTCTCTCCTGTCCATTACATATTTAATTTGTTCATCTAATAAACTTTCATCATATCCACCGTCTATAAACATTCTTTTAATAAAATAAAATTCTTCTAGAGAATGATCTTCACTAGTCATTCTGCTAGCGCTAATGAACTGTCCTTTAGGAATATAATTTTTAATAAATTTTGGATTTTGACTTGAATAGTGTAAATAATTATTCATAAAAGTAGTTTTCCTATGGATACAGCTAACAAATTTAGTAACTGTGTCCAACTTTAAAAAAAGACATCCAAATAATTAATGGACGTACCAACTTCTCCAATAGTAAACTTTAAAAATGAAGAAGCTACATTTAGCTGGTCAAGTAAACACTTAACTTGCTCTGGCCCTCCTTCTATGAAAAGACCAAGTCATCAATAAATCTCTTATAGAACAGGACATGAAAGGTATCTAAAAAAACTTTTCAAAACATATTCCCACCATCCCATAACACTTGCAGAAGATGGGGCTGCTGGTGAGCCCATAGATATACCTTGAACTTGTTTATACTTGCTATTACATCAAAAGTAAAGGTTATTCAAAATAATATCTAATAACTCACAATAAAAATTAATAACATTGTTACTTTTGGTAAAATGGCTTAAATGAGGTCTGACATACTCTATACCTAAATTATGTGGTATACAAGTGTACAACGAAACAACGTCCAACGTAAACATATGTTTGCTAGAATCAAATGCCACATTATTAAACATTCTTATACGCTCTAAAAAAATTTCAAGAGTCCTTCAAAAAGGACTCCACACTTAAAAGAAGAAGTTATGTACTCACCATAATGTTCGATGTATGCAAGTCCATCTTGCCTTACATTCTTACCAGTGGGTTCGGAGCCGAATCTCTGCTCCGACTCGGCCATACTCTAGCTTGAAGTCTTTCAATTGGCTGGGCTAAGAGCTATCCCATGCTGAACTGCTCCATTTCCCCAGATCTTGTTTGCTGCAAGCTCAAATCACTCACTCACTCTCCATACACAACACTTAGAGAAGGAAAAAACATTCCGATAATAAAAGGAGTACTGAAACCAGAACTAACCTCTAGGTCCTCCAGGATGGGGGAAGGCAGAAGGGTAAGTAAGAATGTGAGGCGAGATGGACTACATACATCGAATGTTATGGTGAGTACATAACTTCTTGATGTTATGTAGTCCAATCTCGCCTACATTCTTACCCATTGGACAGCGTCCCCAGCACCTGAACCCTGGGAAGCTCAGTGGAAAATAGCACATGTAGCCACAGCACAAATATCATCCATAGACATCCTGGCCTGAAATGCTGTAGAAGTAGACACAGATCGGGTAGAATGAGCCTTCACTCTAAATGGTAAATCCTTACCATCAGAGGAATAAATGAAGGAAATACAACTAGAGATCCTTCTAGACAAGGTCACTTTGGAAACAGGAGACCCAATCTTATTTTCTGAAAATGAGACAAAAAGCTGATCCGATTTTCTAAGATCCTTCGTTCTATGAAAATAAAAACGCAACTGCCTGTGAACATCCAGCTGATGAAATTTAAATTCTGCCATATTAGAAAACTCTGGAAAAAATACGGGCAGTTCAATGGATTGGTTGAGATTACTAACTGAAGCCACTTTTGGCATAAAGGGAGGGTTTGGTCTGAGGGAAACCCTGTCCTTGTGAAAAATCAAGTAAGGCGGTCTTGATTGACAAAGCTTGGAGCTCAGAGACAAGTCTAGCTGAAGTGATAGCTACCAAAAAGATAGTTTTCCAAGTCAAATATTTCAGTTCACAAGTAGATGCAGGCTCAAAGGGGGAAGAGGTGAGACATTGTAGCACAAAATTTAGGTCCCAAGGCATGACCAGGTCAAAGACTGGAGGGCGAAGCAGCATAGTGCCTTTCAAGAATGCCTTACAAAGTCTATGCGCCATTGGCTGGGTTCATTAGCGACGTGAAAAGTGGAAATAGCAGACAACTGTACTTTAATGGTCTCGGCTGCTGACCCCTGATTAAAAAGCATGGAGAGAAATTCCAGAACTGAAGAAATAGGAGCTGCATAAGGATCAATTTGTCTTGTCTGAGCACAGATGGAGAATCTTTTCCATTTACTGGAATAAATCTTTCTGGTCGAAGGCTTATGGGAAAAAGACGGAATATGAACCACTTCTGGTGGAAAACGATGAAGCCTGACTAGTGATGGAAGTGGAGTAGCCAGGCTGTCAACCGGAGGGTCTGAAGAGAGGGATGGAACTGTCCTGACATGAGTCAGTAGATCTGGCTGTGGGTCCAGAATCCAGGGGGTGTCCATGAGATAGGGATGGAGAAAGGGGAACCAAATTTGATGAGGCCAGTGTGGAGCAATCAGAATCATTCTGCTTCCCAAGGACTGCGCTTTCTGAATAAGCTTTGTCAGCAGAGGAACAGACGGGAAGGCATAAAGTAGACCGGAAGGCCAATCGTGAACTAGAGCGTCCCTAGGTGACTCCCCCTGAGAGGGGATAAGGGTGAAGTATCTGCTGCACTTGGTATTGAGGAGACTGGCAAATAGGTCGCAGTAAGGCTGACCCCCATCTGCAGAAAATCTGCTCCGCAACCTGACTGTTCAGGGACCACTCGTTAGGCATCAGAATAGCTCTGCTCAACCTGTCTGCAATCACGTTGGACTTCCCCAGAATGTTCATTGCTACAAGAAAAAGTTGGGAAGACACAGTCCACTGCCACACTCGAATGGCCTCTCTGCAAAGGGGGTCCGACTTGGTTGCTCCCTGTTTGTTCAGATACCATACCACCGACATATTGTCTTGAGTGGATCGCAATTGTCCCGAGAGGAAGAAAGCTCTGAAGTGCTTGCAACGCTAGTAGCACTGCTCTCATCTCAAAGATATTGATATGCAGATGTATCTCGTGTTCCTGCCAAGTGCCTTGGACTGACCTGCCAAGATAATGCCCCCCCACCCCATCTGGGAGGCATCCGTGGTCACTGTGGCAACAGGAGGGGATGGGACGAAGGGTTTTTCCGCACTGAGGTTGCTGGTGTGAAGCCACCAGCGTAGATCTTGCTTGCACTTGTCTGTGATCATTATAAGAGGAGAAAGCAGAAGATGTTGTAGAGACCACTGGGCGAAGAGTAGCCACTGAAGGAGCCTCATGTTTAGCCTCGCCAGAGGAACCAGCATAATTGTTGCAGCCATTGTCCCCAACAATTTGAGAACTGTTTTTGCCTTCACTTTTTTTTTTTTTTTTTTTTTTTTTTAGAGGGAGCAACGTGTATACCTGTTGTTGCAAACCCTGAATCTTTTCTTGTGGTAAAAATGCGCTCATGAGCACGGTGTCTAACTCGGTGCCTATAAAGGTGACATTCTGCGAGGTAAACAAGGCAGACTTTTCCCAGTTTAGAGTGATGCCCAATTGTTGACACGGGTTGATAGTGGCGTCTCTGGTCTGTAGTAGCAGATGCCTGGTGGTGGCAGAAAGGAGCCAGTCGTCTAGGTATGGAAGTACCTGGAATCCCTGACGTCTCAAGTGACCCGTCACCACTGCCATACATTTGAACGCCCTGGGGGCTGTGGTGAGATCAAAGGGCAGGGCAAGAAATTGAAAATGACTGGCTCCCAGCTGGAAGCGTAGATGACTTCTAGATGCCCTGTCCATCTTTATATGGTAGTAAGCATCCTTGAGGTCGATGGAGCACATCAACACTTTCCCCAACAATGGGAGAATAGATTGCAACGTGACCATTCGGAACTTGGACTTCTTCACGTGGAGGTTCAAGCGGCTGAGATCCAAGATGGGCCTCAGGTCCCCTCTGTTCTTTTTGGCACTAAACAGAATCTGGAGTAAGTCCTTAATCCGATCTGGTCTAAGGGGACATGCTGGATGGCTCCTTTTTCTAGCAGCTTTATAACCTCTGAAGCTGCGGAATCCCTTTGATTGGGTGGGAACATCTGGGATTCTTTTGATCGGCGGAGTGGGAGAAGAGAAGGGAATGCAATATCCTCTGGAAACTATTTTTAATACCCATTGGTCCTGGGTGATATTTTGCCAGGCTTCTCGGTATAATGAAATGCGACCCCCGACTGGCTCCGGAAACGCGCAGTCGGGCCTCCCATCAGGAGCGCTGGTAGGGAGAGCCACGAAAGGAATCACGGTCTCCCTGGTTACGCGGGCCTCCTCTGCATCTAGGGCGGCATCTACCTGAGTTACCACCCCCCTCCCCTGCCTCTGGAGGGGAAATCACTTTGTGCATCATGAAAAAACCTCTGCGATTTCTTGAACCACATTTTCCCACTCTTCTGGACCTTGAGATAAGGTCTAGAAGGCATGGAAAACACAGACTCCCACGGCAGACAGTTTTTCCCTCTTGCTCGCACCTAGTGAGTGTCTTTCACCTTGGTTCCGAACAGCGAGGAACCATCAAACAGGGCGTTCGTGAATGTAGACTTGAAGGCCTCCGTGAAATTACAGAGGCGCATTCAGGAGTGCCTCCTGAGAGAAACTCCGGAACTTGCTGCCCTACTCGCTCCTTCGGCAGCGTAAGAGATCAGCCTCATGGAGTAGTTAGCAATAGAATTTAGGGTAGACATCCGAACATGGACTTTGAGCCACTCAGTAAGAAACATTACCCTGCAGAGAATCTCCAAGCTCTTTCAGATGATCTCTTTGGAGCAGTGTAAAATGCGACAAGTAATTCAGTGACCGCAGAGTAAAGGCCGCTGAAGAAAACATACGCTTCCCATATCAGTCCATGGTCCTAGACTCCTTGTTAGAGGATGGACGGTAGATGAAGTCTCAGACAATTCCTTCTTGGTGGCCGCTGCCACAACCATGGCATCTACTGGAACACCCTTCATGAGAAACTCTGCCACCGGGGGTGGACAGAAATTTGTTGGGTCTCCTGGTTCCACAGTGTCCGGGATTTCCCACACCCTTCAACAAACCAGATCCAGGAGTTCAAAGGGTGGAGAAACCCGGGAGGTGGAGGGCTGAGCCCCAAAGGCCTTCAGGAACACTGACTCCTCCTTGGAGGGGGGGGGGGGTTGAGGGCCAGTCGCCTCTCTGCTTCAAGATCTCTAG
The DNA here is from genome assembly GCF_019279795.1 of Protopterus annectens. Taxonomy (NCBI): domain Eukaryota; kingdom Metazoa; phylum Chordata; order Ceratodontiformes; family Protopteridae; genus Protopterus; species Protopterus annectens. The sequence continues at coordinate 1,686,738,639 of NC_056739.1, read as the reverse complement.
GATATCAAAGAAAGATATCCACAGATGACAACTTGGAGGACCCTTCTGATTCCTAGAGGTCAGTGTCCGACGTGAGAGACTTCCTGGGAGTCAATGTGCTTCCTCTTGCACATTCTTTTTCTGGGTGGCTCCTCAAGCAAAAACTTTGGGGGGGGCTCTCAAATTTGGGGACCACTCATGGAGGTATCCTGAAGCCTTGGGTCTCCGCTGTCCAAAGATAGGGGGCGATCAGAGACAGATACCAGAGCTGGAGGGGGGTACAATGTCAGTGCTGTATGATACAGCTGAGGACCTGACCACCACGATCTGCATGATCTCGAAAGCTGGTCCCCCCGGCTCCAAAGATCAACCAACCGTGGAAGAACTCTGAGCATAAGGGACAAGGTCTGAAGCAAGGGTCAGGCTCACCCGAGCCGAAGCACCGAGAGGCTAGGAGCCGAAGAGCATCCAGAAATCTTACCCTCGGGTCCGACCGAGGAACCATGATTCCTGGGCCCCGTGGACGGAGCCGACTGGGTTGGAGCTGAGATCGGAGCCGATAAGCCAGGATAGGCTACCAGAGCCTACCTAGAAGCATCAGACGGCGACGACCACTCTGGCTCCTAAGGCTGAGATTTGCTCGGAGGATCTATCGATGATGGATGGGTGACGTGCTCCGGAGCAGACTGGGCTGGAGCCGAAAGCAGTTTAGCCAGCACCGGTGATTGGAACAGTCTTCTGTACCACTCTATCCACATCAGAGTGTGTCCTGTTGGACAAGGTAGGAGATCTAGACCTCCTCTCAGAAGGAGACCTGCGAGGAGGAGAAACCGGTCTAAAAATTGGAGACTGGCTCCGAACTAGTATCTCAGTCATCGGCTCTGAGAGGCTGGGAGCCGAAGTAGGTTCTGTCGATTCACAAACTTCCTTCGGCACCGAAGACAGTGGAGCAGAGGATGCCACAGTAGACTTAGTAACTTTCTCCGGAGGCTCCGATAATACAGACAGAGCCAGAGATTGTTTTTTTTGCTTTGGATGTTTTGTCTCTTAGAGGAAGAGGACATCGCACTACAAGACCTCTCCAAACCTTCCTTGAAGGAGGGTTTCAGTAGTCCCTTCAGAATTAGTTTGTTCTTCCTTTCTTGAAAGACACGAGGGCTGAATACGTGACAGAACGCACAAGACTCCTGAAGGTGTATAGCCCCCAAACAATAAAAACACAGAGTGCCCAACAGTAATCGCCATCTTGAACCCACATTTACATTTCTTAAAGCCCGAAGGCTTATGTTCTTTTGTATCCTTAGACATGGTCGGCAGGATACTAGACAACAGTAAAACAGACACCAGCAACAAGCGTGGGAACTAGAATCTAATAAACTACAGACAACACACAAGGACCTCCAACTCAAACGGTCCCGACAGGAAAAAACAAGGGGAAGGACCAGGTCCTCTAACTTAAACGGCCCTAGCCCATTGAGAAATAGCTGACGGGATACCAGACAAAAAGTAGACAAAGGCCACAAAAGGCCGCACAAAACAGCTTCCACAAACCACCACCACACATCTAGCTATGAAAATAGCTTTTGGAGCAAAAATTTAGTCAAAGAAGACAAAAAGTTATACTTAGCCACAGCCAGGAGCGAGACCACTTCTGAGCTTTACGAGCGGCAAACGAGATCTGGGGAAAGGGAGCAGTACAGCATGGGATACCTCTTAGCCCAGCCAACTGAAAGACTTCGAGCTAGAGTATGGCAGAGTCTGAGCCGAGGTTCAGCTCCGAACCCACAGGTAAGAATGTAGGCGAGATTGGACTACATAACATCAATTGGTTTTAGAAAAGTATCTAACATAATAGAAATGCCTTCTGTCACATAATTAGGGGCCGAAATGATAGGCCGAAATGGGGGAGGGGGTCTAACAAGCTCTTCGGAATACCGAACAATCTACCAATTTTTGGATTTTCAATGTTGCAGAAATTATATGTAGTCTCATTTAAATCACCAGACAAAACTGTCAAAGAAAACGTTGTTGTTTGTCTTTCAGCTTTTCCCAGTTAGGGGTCGCCACAGCTGAACTCCGATTCGTTAAGGATTGGCAGTAGGTTTTTATGGTGCCGAGTTGCCAGCTCGACGCCCAACCTTCAACGAAGGCACGCCCATTCACGCATGTCTTTCGGAACGCCACTCGACTGCAGGGAGGACATGCAGACTCCACACAGCGCTCCCCGCACTCCAGCAGAGAATCGAACAGGAGAATTTCTTGCTGTGAGGCAACAACGCTACCACTGCACCACCGCTGATCCTAAAACTGTCAAAGAAAATTAGAAGTTATGTACTCACCATAACGTTCCATCTGAGTAGGTGTATTCATTTGTCTGCAACCTGTGGGTTATGGATCCGATATCGGATCCGAACCGGCATGGTTTACCAGCTATGGATCCAAGCTCTCAGCTCCTCCCCTCACCCATAATGCCCTGCTCTACCCTCATGACCTCAGATCGAGTTTGCCAACAGCAAGAACACCCTGAAAAGGGTAATACATAATATGCAGGAAATTGAAAGGCCAGGGGGATAGGAGGGCGGGATGGTTGCAGACAAATGAATACACCTACTCAGATGGAACGTTATGGTGAGTACATAACTTCTAAATCTGAAGTAGGAGATTCATTTGTCTGCAACCTGTGGGACAGAGTCCCCAGCTACCTGAATCTTGGGCGCCATCATGGAAGGATATTCCGAGCACCGCGCCAAATGATGCTCTACCCCTAGATGCAAGATCCAACTTATAGTGGGAAATAAAAGTATGAGATGAAGCCCACGTGGCTGCTGCACAAATATCATCTAGAGGAATCCTAGCCTTAAAGGCTGCCGAGGTAGATACTGACCGGGTTGAATGGGCGTACACCTCCGTGCGGCCTTCCAGAAGCTTGATAAGCCAATAAGATACACTGTGAAATCCAGCGAGACAGAGAAACTTTAGAAATTGGCTTGCCCAAATTAAATTTAGCAAAGGAAATAAACAACTGGTCGGATTGCCTATGACCAGCCGTTCTGTTTAGATAAAATCTAAGTTGCCTGTGAACATCTAAGGAGTGAAGCTTGTATTCACCTTTGTTTTCATATTTAGGAAAGAAAACAGGGAGGTTAATGGATTGATTAAGGTTTGCTTCAGAAGCTACTTTAGGAAGAAAGGACGGGTTGGTCCCGAGGTAAACACGGTCCGGATGAAATACCAAGTAAGGAGGTTTAGCTGATAATGCTTGGAGCTCTGAAACTCTCTTGGCCGATGTAATGGCTACTAAAAAGGCTGTCTTGAAAGACAAGAATTTGAGATCCACCGTAGCCGCTGGTTCGAAGGGGGGAGCGGTCAAGGCCTGGAGAACTAAGGAGAGGTCCCAAGGAGGAACCGCTTGTTTCACAAGGGGCCTGAGAAGGAAAATACCTTTAAGGAAAATTTTACACAACTTGGCTGACATGAGTGGACTAGAGTCATGACCAATGTGATAATGAGAAATAGCCGCCAGTTGTACTTTGACTGTGGAACTGCTGGCACCATCGTTAAAAAGAGTGGTTAGAAAGTCAAGCACTAAAGGGAGAGGAACCGTGAAGGGATTCAGGCCTTGCCGCTCCGCCCACAAAGAAAACCGTTTCCACTTGCTGCGGTAGACTTTCCTAGTGGACGGTTTATGAGCTGCCACCAGGATTGCCTTCACAGGTGACGAAATACCGGGAGTCCTGATCAAGAGTGGAACTGGAGCAGCCAAGCGGTCAGCTTCAGGTTGTCCAGGTTCGGAGGAGATATGCAGGATGGGTGGGATATCAGATCCGGAATGGGATCTAGAATCCAAGGAGGATTCACCGAGTGAGACCTTAGAAAGGGGAACCAGATCTGTCGAGGCCAAAACGGAGCAATGAGAATCATTCTGCAACCCACCCGAGAGGCTTTCTTTAGAACTTGGAGCATCAGAGGCAAGGGTGGATAAGCGTACAGAAGACCGGGTGGCCAAGCATGCACCAGAGCGTCTCTTGGAGAACCTCCTGGAGGGGGTATCAGAGCGAAAAAACTGTCGCACTTGGTGTTTGAGGGAGAGGCAAAAAGATCGCATGAAGGAGTTCCCCACTGTGCGAATATGCGTTCCGCTACTTGAAAATTGAGAGACCACTCGTAAGGGGTCAGAATAGTGCGACTGAGCTTGTCCGCCAGGATGTTGGACCGACCCGGAATGTGCGTTGCTATTAGAAAGCGGTTGGTGGAGATTGCCCATTCCCAAACTCTCATGGCTTCTCGACAAAGGGTAAGACCTTGTTCCCCTTGCTTGTTGATGTACCAGACAACAGACATGTTGTCCGATTGAATCGCAATTGTTCCCAAGGGAAGAAAGTCCTGAAGTGCTAGCAACGCTAAGAGCACTGCTCTTATCTCTAGAACGTTGATATGCAGTAAGGTCTCTGAATCGTTCCACGTGCCTTGGACGGTCCGGCCCACAAAATGCCCCCCCCCCACCCGAGGCGGGAGGCGTCCGTGGTCACCGTGGCGAGGGGGGGGAGAAGCACAAAATGGGCGGCCTCCGTGGAGATCTGGGGAGTGAAGCCACCACAGGAGGGACCGCTTGCAAGCCTTGCTGATCGCAATGGGATGATGCATAGGGAGAGCAAGGTATGACCATTGTACTAAGAGAGTCCACTGGAGGATGCGCATATTGAGCCTGGCAAGAGGAAGAAGTGCTATAGCAGACGCCATGGACCCTAGAGCCCTCAGGACCAACTCTGCCGGAACAGAACTTGAGTGGAGAATGGCCCGCACCTGGAGCTGCAGATTTTGAACTCTGTCCGCAGTGAGGAAGGCTTTTAAACTCCTTGTGTCTAACCTGGCTCCTATAAAATCTAAGAGCTGTGTGGGCGCCAGGTTGGATTTCTTTGTATTTATTGGAATGCCCAGAAAGGGAGCAAGATGGAGAAAGGAGTCTCGCGCCAATAGTAGTAGATGCCTTGTTGGGGCGGTAAGAAGCCAGTCATCCAGGTAGGGGAAGACCTGCACCCCCTGAAGCCTCAGGTGGGCCGCTACCACTGCTAATACTTTGGTGAACACCCTGGGGGCTGTGGTGAGACCAAAGGGAAGGACCCGGAACTGGTAGTGACTGGCTCCCAGCCGGAAGCTGAGGAACCTCCTGGAGCGCCTGTCCATCAGGATGTGGTAGTACGCATCTTTGAGGTCTATAGAACACATCCAGTGATTTTCTCCCAGAAGGGGGAGAATAGATTGCAGAGTGACCATTCGGAATTTTTCCTTGGGGACTGCCAGGTTCAAGAGAGAAAGGTCTAAAATTGGTCTTAGTTCCCCCGTCTTTTTTGGCACTAAAGAACCTGGAGTAGAACCCTGATCCGATCTGGTCTGGGGGGACGGGCTGGATGGCTCTTTTCTTTAGCAGATGGCCAATTTCTGCCAAAGCGGCCTCCCGTTGACCGGGTGGAACGTCTGGGAGGGACTTCAACTTTGGTAAGTGACGAAAAGGGATGCGGTATCCTCTGGATATGATTTGGAGAACCCAGCGTGATGTTATGGACTCCCATGCCGCTAGGTGCCCCGAAAAACGTCCCCCGACTGCCTCCAGAGGGGAGCAGCCGGGCAACCCCTCAGGGTTGCTGCGCGGGCCGTTCAGAGAAAGGTTCTCTGGACCCGAAGTTCCTGGGAGCCCCTCTGCCTCTAGGCCGGCGTCCTCCCTGTCCTCCTCTGCCACGGAAGAACTGGTTGTCCGGAGCAGGCTGGGATTGCTGCGACTTCCGGAACCACATCTTCTTCTGACCCTTTTGGTTCCTAGAGTAGGGCCTCTGGGGTGCAGAGAAGCGGATTCCGACGGCAGACAGCGTCTTCCCGTCCTTCTCGCTCTGGGTCAAAGTGTCACGAACGGTTTTGCCAAAGAGGGCAGAACCATCAAAGGGGGCGTTCGCAAATGACGCTTTGAAGGGCTCAGAAAAATCGCAGTGACGGAGCCAGGCCTGACGCCTAGTGACTAGGCCTGCCCTGCGGCTCTAGCGGCGCCTTCCGTAGCATGGGAGAGTAGCCGCATAGAGGTATTAGTAACTGATCTAAGAGTGGCCATGCGGGTGGAGTGCAGCATTTTGTCCTCCTCCGACATGGACTCTGGGGGAGATGCAGCGTATTCTTTAATGAGATCTCGCTGCATCCTAATGACGTGTGCCAGGTAGTTCAGCGCCCTTACCGAGAAGGTCGCTGAACTAAACATCCGCTTCCCCAAGCGGTCCATCATCAGAGACTCCTTGCTCGGGGGATGGACTGAGGGACTCTCCTGAGCAAGTTCCCTCTTGGTGGCCGCCAACATGGCATCTACCGGAAGCCCCTTACTCCAATGGGCCCGGTCGGACGGTGGGCTGAGTATCCTATCGGGCCTCTTAGGGATTGGCTCCACGGTGTCCGGTTCCTTCCACGCCTTGGTGGTAATGAGGTCCACCAGGGGGTCGGCAGGAGGGGACACCCAAGAGGTAGACGGGCCTGCTTCAAATGCCTCCAAGAACACGGACTCGTCCGAGGAAGACTTGGGGGCAGACCACCCCCCCCTTATACGGAGCATTTCCATGATGTCCCCAAATGAGACATCCTCGGGGGGTGACCGTGGGGAGCCTTCCCCTTCCTCCAAGTCCGTGTCTTCCGTGAGAGACTCGGGGGAGTCAATGTGCCTCCTTTTGCACGTATGCTTGCGAGGAACATCCTCTGGGGGGCTGTCAGAGGACTCTTCGCAAGCAGCAACCCGTTCCAGGGGAGCAGCTTGGGGCACAGAAGCGGGCTGTCCCAAGGGCCGGATGGTGGAAGCCTGACCCAGTGCAGAGGGAGCGCAGGACGGAGCCGAAACAAGTGCCGGGGGTCCGGAGACCCTCAACAGGGCCCTCTCCACTACATCAAATGCCGAAGGGGAGCCGACCTCGACCAAAGGATCCGACAATCAGCTCCCCCTCGGATCCGAAGAGTGGATCGGAGCCGGCGCTGAAGCGCTCGGATCCGAAGGGACAGTGCGCTCCGACACAGACGGCGCCAAAGGAGCACTGATCCCCCCGGATCCGAGGCTCGGATCCAGGCTCAGAGAGGTCGGATCCGATGCAGTCGAGGGCAGGGTCGGATCCGAAGTACAAAGTACTATCGGCGCCGACCCACCCCGCCCGGCTGCTCGGCTCCAACTGCTCCGAACCCGGGTAGCGGGTCGGAGAAGGAGCAATCGGTTTGAAAAGGGTGTTGAGCTCCCCAGAGGGGAGGCAAGAGCACTCCCATCTGCATCTGGGCCTGGATGAACCTTCTCATCATCCGGACCAGATCAGCATCCGAAAGGCTATATGTAGATCTCGACGAGGCTACCGAGGTAGGCCTGGAGTGCCTCCTCGGTAGCCTCGACGGAGATCGGGTCTCCTCCTCAGGTCCCGGTGAAAAACACACTGGAGACCGGAGCCGAGGAGGAGGAGACAGAGCCGACAATGGAGCCGGGGGAGAAGCCCGCTTGGCTGGCGGGGCCGAAACAGAGGTCTCGGCCCGTCGCTTATGGCGCTTCTCCCTCCGTCCTTTTCTAGCATCCCTCTCCTCCGAACCAGAAACGGGAGGTTGAGTCCCAGGAGGGGGAGCCGCAGAAGGAATAACCGTGGGTACGGTTACTCCCGAAGGAGCGGAGGTCGGAGCCGAGTCCGGTGGTAAAAGGCCCGCCAAAACAAGCTTGGACCTCCGCTCCTTCAATGCCCTGGGGTTGAACCCTGCACAAATGGAACATCCAGATGTGAGGTGTTCAACCCCGAGGCATCTAACACACCGAGTGTGGCCATCAGCTGGGGAAAGCTTATGGCCACACTCGGAGCATTTAGAAAAAACAGACTTGGGTTGCTCAGACATCCCAATCTGCAACAGTAGTTACTATAACTAAAAAAGTAACTAAAGAAACACAAAATCACTCTCAGGCCCAACACACACACACTACGCTAACAGCGAGGGGAGGGATATAACTTTTAGATAAACACTAAAAAGTAAATATACCAAAGGGAAAACCTACACTTTCACACAAATAACCAAAAAAAGTCTTAAATTTTACAATTTAAATACTGGAAACTAGCACTTAGCTGGAGAGCTTGAGAAACAATCTGGTCACCATGCGCGGCAAACGAGATCTGAGGTCATGAGGGTAGAGCAGGGCATTATGGGTGAGGGGAGGAGCTGAGAGCTTGGATCCATAGCTGGTAAACCATGCCGGTTCGGATCCGATATCGGATCCATAACCCACAGGTTGCAGACAAATGAATCTCCTACTTCAGATCTAACATTTATAAATTTCACCAATCTCAACTCTTATGTTCCAAGTTCATTATTTAACATTCTCTATTTTTGTAATATACTGACATTGATCCAGGATTACCACCAATGCCAAAAATTTTATGTAGGCATGACCACTAGATATTTGTATATTAGGATTAGGGAACATATAAACGGCATAAAAAAAGGACAGCAAAAATGCACTTTATAGACATAGTATAGAATGCAAAGGCTTTAAAAGATTTTTATTTTCAGTTTTGGAACAAGGAACATTAAGTTTGAGAGCGGGTAGTTTTAAAAATTTGGAACAGAGAAAGACTAAATGGCAGATAAATTGAAAAGCAGATAGAATGGCAGGATTAAATAATGTAATTAATATTAAATGCTTTTTAAAGGACCGTAGCGTATATGCAAATAATTGATTATGCCATTCTCTTTAAAGGTTAGTCAATTGTTTTATTGTATTAATTGAATGGAGTGTTATTCAATTATGTAGAGTAAACAGTGTGTTATGTGCATTTTTTTCTGATGAAGTCTTGCTGACGAAAGCGGTGATTAAAGAAGACAAACTAATTTGCAGTGGTTATTTCAGCCAAGGTAGTGGTTTATTTTTATTAAATGATTATAAAGTGTTTATGTCTATAAGGGCTAAAAGAATGGCAAAAGTGATACCAAAATTGATTGAAATGGATCAATGTGGGGAGGCAAACATTTGATAACATTAGCAGAACACTGATGATCCAGAGGGAAGCAGAATGCAAGAAAATACCACTGTTATTGGTGGGTCTTTATATACAAAGAAAGCATTTGACAGTAAGCTGAGACTTCATGAGCAGGGGCAATGCAAGTACTTGCTTTCCTTGTTAAAATTATAAGGTTGAAAAGAAGTATATAGGAGGGATTGGAGATGAAAGTTAAAGTTGGTGGGGTCCTCTCCAATAATTTCTGCTCGAGTAGAGGAACCAGGCAGGGGTGTCATCTTTACCCTTTGTTGTTTGCATTATATTTAGAACCACTGGCAAAGAAAATAAGGGACACCAACTCAAGGGTATAATTAATATGGCAGTCAAGAAAAGCTGGCTGTATTTGCAAGCATTATTTTATAACTGACAAAACCAGAAAGGGACATTACAGTGTTGTGGAACATTTTAAGATGGTTTCAAATCTTCTAGGGATACAAAATTAATGAAGCTAAAACAGAGGCAATAGCGGTAAATCACGTAGCCACACAGGAATTGGTCCAGCAATATCCATATTTATGGGTGACATCAAAAAAATAAAAATTAAATATTTAGGAGTATGAACTACATACGACTCTGTTGTGACACCTAAGTATATGTGGGAGAAGACGAAACAAAAGATAATACAAAAATTGAGAAACTGGAAGCTTTGTTATATGGCTGTAAAATGCAAAATGTTTTTTAGTCCCTTCAGTTTTATACACAGGTCAGGCATATTTTTTTTTTTAAATCAGAGAAGTTGTGGATAGAAATTAAAGAACTGAATGATTTTATCTGGGAGGGGAAGGCAGCAAAGGTAAAGTGGGATAACCTGATTCTTCGGCAGATCAAGGCAGACTAGGATTATCCAATTTGAAGGGGTATTTTAGAGCAAAACAGTTAAGGCACTTAATACATAGCACAAGCAGAAGACTGTGAAGTGGAAAGGGGGTGATAATGATACAAGGGACAAGATCAAGAAAAGTACAGTTGTGTACACTTACCATAAATGTAGATGTTAGAGTGTATTCACTGTTGCAGTCATTACATTTGGGCTAATCTGCTGGCAGGTTGCCCTCAGTCGGCCTGATTAACAAAGTCTTGGGTCCTGCATCAGTTGCTGTCCCTTCTTCCAGGACATCAGTGGTATAAAACATACAGCCAACGCCATTACTTCAGTTTTTCTTGCCCCAGATGTCAGTTGCTCCCCAAATGGGGAGCAAAATATATATATTTCATTTAACACACAAAAAATATACCTCCAAACAAAAGCAAATACACCCAAAAAGGCTCTTAAGCATAGTAAAAGAAAGTAGCGGTATAGTAAGAGAAAAAATAAGGGGCTGGAGGGTAGGTAACCAGGACTGCAACAGTGAATACACTTGAACATGTGGTAAGTGCACACAACTGTACTATGTCCTTCGTGTTGCACTGTTGCAGTCATTACACATTTGGGTAGATTCCCAAAGCTATGGTTGGGAGGATGGATTTATACAGCATAAGGTCCAGCTATAAGGCCCTGCAGGACAGCAGTGGCAAAGCCAGCTCTGGATTTGCTGAAGAAAGGTAAATGGTAATGTTTGGGGAACGTATGAACTGAGCTCCAGGTAGCAGTTTCTAGAATGTCTCTGGTAGGAACACCTCTGAGAAAGGCTGCAGAAGTAGATGCAGCCCTGGTGGAATGAGATCTGATCCCTTGGGGAAAAGTTTTACCATGGTGCATATAGCAGAAACGAATACAATGGCTTATATTTGGAAATAGTCTGCTTTGAAATAGCCTTTCCCTCAGACCCTGTAGCAAATGCCACCAGTAGTAGTTCAGATTTTCTTAGAGATTTTGTCCTGTAAGTAAAATCTAAGTTGTCTGTGTACATCCAATGAATGCAGAATCCGCTCACCCTTGGTCTGTGGATCGGGAAAGAAAGATGGCAGATGAATGGTCTGATTAAGAGACACACTGGATACCACCTTAGCATTGGTCCTGAGAGACACCTGTCCACATGAAAAATAATGAAAGGCTCCACTGCCATAAGAGCCTGTAATTCAGAAATCTTTCTAGCTGAAGTGACTGCTAAAAGGAAAGCAGTTTTCCAGGAGAGAAATTTTAAGTCTGCAGTAGCAGCTGGCTCAAAAGGAGGGAGAGTGAGTTTTTCCAATACAAAATTGAGGTCTCATGCAGCGGTTGGAGTTCTCCTGGGAGGTCTTAAGTTTTTGGCCCCTCTGAGGTACTGCTTTAGCAGTGGATGAGAGAAGAGGGGAGGATCTGTGTTGTAATGAGCTGAAATGGCAATGGCATGGATTTTTATGGAAGAAAAAGATAGGCCCTTGTGAAGCATCTCAGTTAAGTATTGAAAAATCTGAGGAACATTGGGTATTGCTGTGCTTATTCCTTGAGATTGGTTCCAGGTACAGAATCTTTTCCATTTGTCAGCATAAGATTTTCTAGTACTAGGCCTTCTTGCTTCCAAAATGACATCAATCACAGGTTTGCTGAGGGATGCCAATTTAGATGATTAGCCACGCTGCAAGATTCAAAGTTTGGAGCAGAGTGTGCAGAATTTGGTTGTTCTGCTGGGACAGTAGGCAAGGTGTCTGAGGCAGGTGCCATGCTGGAAGGTGTGACATTGCACAGGAATGGGTACCAGTGTTGGCGAGGCCAATCTGGAGCAATCAGAATCATTTTTGGTTTGCCCTGTCTGACTTTTAGTAGAACTTTGGAGAGCAGAGGGGGAAAGCATAGACTGATGGGTTTTTTCCAGCTGAATGATAGAGCATCCACTTTCCAAGCTCTTTTGTGATGAAATCTTTTGCAGAATTTGTCCAACCGATAGTTCTGGGATGAGGCAAAAAGGTCTATGTCTGGACTCCCCCCATTTGCGTGTCAACATGTTGGAAAGTCGTGGTTCCAGTTTCCATTCGTGTGGGTCCATAAGATTTCTGCTTAGTTCATCACACTAAAGTGCAATTTCCCTTAAGAGCATACACAGATCCCAGTCAGTCCGGGGCTGGTCGCTCCCCCGCTCTCCAGGTTCCCAATAAAAGACTCACCACTAGCACAGCTATAGGGTCCAGATCTCAGTCTAGTGGGCAAGCTAAAACCTCCAGCACCTTCTCTGTCTAACCAGTGCTTTGTGTCCCTGCCCAGGTAGCTGACACAATTTGAGAAGAGTTTATACAATCACACAGGCACTCCTGAGAAAGGCTGGCTCAGGTTCTCCAGCTGTGCCCCCCTTTTCCCCAGACTATACAGTAGTACCAGCTGCCACCACCCACAATGGCTTCTCAAAGGCCCTTAAAAAGGTGTCCAATTATTACTTAGCAATATTATTCAATTGGTAGAACAGCCAAGGGCTAAAGCTATTGGAGTGGCTTTGTACAATTTTACCAAAGGCATGCAAGTACTCTAAAGAGCTTAAATTATCTCTACAGAAAACAGCCACAGTTGAAAGGGTTTAAAATATTTAACAAATAGTCAAAACACAAGACAATACTTTTTACTGCACAGTGCTAGTCAAGAGTTCAGAGATCACAGATAAATACTTAAAATAATACAGTAGTACAGTTCTGACATCACAGAAAAACTACATTTTCTAGTTTCTAGCTATTTCTAAGAGAAAACACAACTCTTAAGATAAACTTACATATACAGCAAGACAGTGCTGGTGAGTTGGATGATCGAGACAAAAATGCTTAATGCTCTCCGATTCTCTGTTTTGAAAATCACATTCCTGGTTCACATTACATCATTCTTCACACTTCCATGGGTTCCAGGCTAACAAACTACATTTACATTATTTACCTCTGGGCAGAACCCAGAGCAATAAAGGACATTTATGCATGCAAATGCTGGCCATTAACTCTGACCTTAAAAAATAGGCAGGATGCCTCACTCTGGACTTACTGTTTCCGAGTTTTAACATCAAAGGGTCACAACATGCTTTACCAGTAGAGTGCACTGCTGTCACATTTTCCAGTTCCACATGCAACACTATTACTATTTAAGACAACAGCCTGTGGTTTACGTTAATATTTACAAATGACAGAATTATCTCCAAAACTCTATCTGGCTAGGCTGGCAGCCTTCACCCATCTTCACAAAAGCAATTACCAGAAAATGAAAATCAAAGTCTAAACCAACTTTACTAGGAGTAGTGAATATAGAAACAGAGATAAAAACTGGAATAGGTATCGTTAGACAAAGGAAGGATCAAACTACACACAAAAAATAGGAACTGTGGGAACATTATATGCAGAGAAGGAACAAGGTTTAAAGGAAGGCAGGATTTGAATGAGCTATGTAATTAACAATGACTGGATATACAAGTGATGTATAATATTTGCAACTACAGTTGTCTCAACGGGGTCTGTGATGTAGGTTTGCAACTAAAATTGTGTTAATGTTTTTCATTTACACAAATGTAAGATTGCCTATGTTATACGTGATGATACTTTTTTGTTTTGTTTTTAAGAAAAAAAGAATGGGAGAACCAGATAAAAGAAAGTACGGTGAGCAAGTAAAATCACTGGTACAGTAGCCTTAGCTGTACAGTTTACATACTGCCAAGGATACAACAGCCTGACAGCTTCCAAAACTTCAGGGTGCCTTACACGTACCCAAACTATAAGGCAGCTTGAGCTGAGCTGTCTAGTAACACCTTCATAGTTTTCCTGCCAGCAGGGAGAAAGAGGTGATGCCCTGAAAGTTCAATGCTACAAACAAAAGATGTTCACACCCTGGCATAAAAAGAAAACCAAAAAATGGGGGGGGGGGGGGGGGGCAAGGAGTGGCTATCACAAGAAAGACCATCCGAACATCTGTTATGGTAAACTTTACTTGCAACTTACTATGTTCATCTTACTGATCACTGCTGCAGTAGCCTCGGCTAACAATATTTGGAGGATGGAAGGAGAAGAGTCCAGGAGCCACTGGAAGGTCCTAGCAAAGCCTGATCTGGACATAGAAAATTAATCAAACCAATACTGCTTTGTAACTGTATGTACAGAGGACCAAATATCAATTTCTAGAATTCTTGTGGAATCCAACCCTTTCCAAAAGCCATACCTGAAGTCAAGGCCCTGGTAGAGTCAGCTTTGACCCTGCCTAGAATTAAGTTATGGTGAGTATAACAAAATATAATAGCCTTAGATAACCATCTTGAGCTAGTCTGTTGACACAGGTGGTCTCTTCCACTTATCTTCACAAAAAAATGTACAATTGATCCAAATATCTAAAATTTTAGTTGCATCAAGACTGTACCCAAGTTGTTTGGGGACATACAAGGTATGGAGTATCCCTTCTCCCTCATTTTTAGGTTCAGGAAAGAAAACAGATTGGCATGAAAGGAAGATTAGTTCTCAAAAAAACCCTGCCCCTATGGAAAACGAGTTAGAGTTGAGAGCTTTCAACTCAGATACCCTTTCTTGCAGAGGTCACAGAAATCAGTTAAACCATTTTCTACGTTAAGAAACTTAAAATCAGATAGATTAGCTGGTTCAAATGGAGCAACTGCTAGTTTCTGTAACAGAAAATGATCCCAAGGACGGGCCAGTTTTCTTGGAGGCCTCTTACGCAAAACCCCTTTCAAGACATTTATGCACTTGCGTCTGTCTCGTGCCTGTACTTTTACCCCTCCTGAAACTGCTCCCTAAGCAAAGTTCAAAGCATCTATGTTGACCAAATGCTATTTAGTAGGGAGGGAGAACTGGTGACCTGGATTTAAGGATATCCATAGTCTCTACCAAAAGATTTCTCTTCTGAAAATGATGGTGCTGGTGGTGTGAACAAAGTTTTTGGATGCCACTGTATCTTTCATGTGGAGTTTTGCCAAGGGTATCATGAGAATCATACATGTCATAAGAACCAAAATCCCAAGGCATTCCCTCACAGTGACCAAAGTCTGAGTGGTAAACCTTAGAAACAGATCTAAAAGATCTAATTTTTCCCTGTGAAAGAAAAGTTCTTTGAACTGAGGTGTCTAGCTGACATCTCAGCAACACAATTCTGTCTGAGGGAGTCAAACGGAATTTGAATGTTCTCTTAGAATCCAAGCTTGTGTAAGAGACATCTCAGTCTGGAGAGAGATTCCTGACACTTTAAAGAAGTCTCTGCAGAGATAAGCAAGTCATCTAAATATGGAAAAAAAAATTTGGGTATCCTGCAATGAACTATATCCTGAGACGGACAGTTTGAACACTCTTGGTGTCGTAGATAATCCAAAGGGTAAGGCAGAGAAAGTACAGTTGTGTACAATTACCATAAAATGTAGATTTTAGAGTGTATTCACTGTTGCAGTCATCACATTTGGGTTATCTGCCTGCAGGCAACCCTCAGCCAGCCTGAATACCAGTCTCTTGGATTCCTGCGTCGGATGCTCTCTCTTCCTCCATGAAGTCAGGTAGTCAGGGGTAAAAAAACATGCAGCCGATGCCATTACACCAGTTTTTCTTGCCTCAAATGTCAGGTGCCCCCACAATGGGAAGCAATTATATGTTATGGCACACCTCCATCAAAAAGCAAATACACCAGAAAGCTTAAATACACCAAACAAGGAGGGGCAGAGCCAAGAGAAGTCAGGGGGGCTGGAGGGAGGGTAACCAGGACTGCAACAGTGAATACACTTTCACATCTACATTTATGGTAAGTGTGCACAACTGTACTATGTTCTTCATGTTTCACTGTTGCAGTCATCACATTTGGGTAGATTCCAAAAGCTAAGGAAGGGAGGAGGAAGTTAGAGAGCATTAGGGCCAGCTAATAAGCCCTGCAAGACTGCATTGGCAAAACCAGCTCTCGATTTGGAAAAAAATAGGCATGTGGTAATGCTTGGTGAAGGTATGTACAGAGCTCCAGGCAAGCAGCTTCTAGGATGTCCCTGGTAGGGACTCCTCTGAGAAAGGCTGTAGAGGTAGATGCAGCCCTGGTGGAGAATGTGATCTTATCCCCTGTGGGGTAGGTTTTCCATGGTGCTTATAGCAGAAATAAATGCAATGGGCTATCCATTTAGAAATGGTTTGCTTTGAAATGGCCTTCCCCTCTGCCCCCGCAGCAAAGCCAACTAGCAGCTGTTCAGATTTTCTGAGAGGCTTAGTCCTGTCCAAATAAAATCCAAGTTGTATGTGCACGTCCAAAGAGTGCAGTATTCATTCTCCTATGTTTTGTGGATTCGGAAACAAGGTAGGCAAAATAATGTACTGATTTAGGGCCACACTAGACACCACCTTGGACATAAAGGAAGGGTTGGTCCTGAGGGAAACCCTGTCTGCATGGAAGATGAAGGGCTCCACTGCCATGAGGGCTTGTAATTCAGACACTCTTCTTGCTGAAGTGATGGCTAGATGGAAGGCTGTTTTCCAAGAAAGGAATTTCAACTCTGAAGTTGCAGCTGGCTCAAAAGGAGGGACAGTGAGCTTTTCTAATACAAAGTTAAGGTCCCAGGGCTGTAGTAGGGGCTCTCCGAGGGGGGGGGGGGTCTTAAATTTTTGGCCCCTCTGAGGAATTGCTTTAGCAGGGGGTGAAAGAATGAGAGAAGAGGGGTGGTTCAGTATTATAATGTGCTGAAATGGCAGAGGCATGAATTTTAATTGATGAGAAGGACAGGCCATTGTGGAGCATTTCTGTTCAGTACTGAAGTATAGGCGGTAAGCTGGGCACCGTTGTGCCCATCCCCAGAGTCTGGCTCCAGAAACATTCTTTTCCACTTGTCAGCGTAAGACTTTCTAGTACTAGGCCTCCTTGCTTCCAGAATGACATCACCTGCTTACTGAGGGATGCTATTTGAGAGCTCAAGGAATTAGTCAGGCTGCAAGGTTCAGGGTTTGAAGCGGAGGGTGCAGAATCTGGCCTACCTGCTGGGACAACAGGGAAGGGGTCTGAGGCAGGTGCCATGATTCCAGCGCAAGAGGGGGTACCAGTGCTGGTGTGGCCAATCTGGTGCAATCAGTATTGTCCTTGGTTTGTCCTGTTTGATCTTTAGCAGAACCTTCGATAGGAGAGGCAGAAGGGGAAAGGCATAAACCGATGGGCTTTCCCAGGTAAAGGACAGGTCATCCACTTTCCAAGCTGGTCTGTGGAAAGTCCTTGTGCAGAATTTGTCCAATTGGTAGTTCTGAGGGGAAGCAAACAGGTTTATCTCTGGAGTCCCCATTTGTTCCTCAAGAGGTTGAATATTTTTGGTTCCAGTTTCCATTTGTGTGGGTCCATGAGATTTCTGCTTAGGTCATCTGCCAGAGAATTTAGCTTGCCTGGCAGGAATTGAGTCTGCTAGTGCACTTGATAGCTCAAGGCTGTGTTCCACAGAGCTATGGCTAGTCTGCAGACAGGGTACGAGTGGGTTCCCCCCTGCTTATGTACCACATAACTGTGGTGTTTGTCTTTATCAATAACTGTAAATAACAAGTAAAGACCAGGAACAGGCTGTCCTTTTCACTAAAAATGTTGTTTAATTCACTTGAAGTGCGTTTATTCCAGTACACTTTTCGTCGGTTACATGTATCCGACTTCTTCAGAAGTTAAAAACAAAAGCCAAAAAACAACAGGAGTTCAACAGTACATATACTAACTAAGTTAATTAGTGGGTTGGTCCTTCCCTTCATTGGTAATTTGTTGTTATAGTGAATCAAGTTGCTTCGCTGTTTTGGTACCACTTAATTTAATTTATCTTTAAGCCAAGGCACTGTAAACCAATCAAATGGCATACAGTATACCTTTTTCTAACAGCTGGGAATCCAGCCCATTAGTTGTCAACAAACCAGGGAATTAAAATGTGCCTAGATATGAAAATGTATAATAAAATACTATTTACAAACTTAAATCATTAAAAACACCACACGAATTTAATAAAGCTAATTTTACCAAGCTGGTTCTTAACCTAGAGGGGGTCGACTTGGTAAATGAATTTACGTCCCCCTATACTATGCCTATCATAGGTTGGAAAGCCTTCCTTCAAATCCTTCTAGTACTCCAAATCACCCAACTACATTCAACACCCCCATACATCAAAGAGAGCCATTAGCTATATAACATTATTGGAGGTGTATGAGAAAGTTAATGTAGGATGCACGTAAAAATGTACGTAAAAGTATATAGGAATATGAAAGAAGATCTAACAATGTCCCATGCGGCCATTAGTTCACATATTTCAGTCATAGAAAATGACCAGGAACAATTGTTTTGTGTTTAACACGTAAATCATCACTAAGTGTTAATCTAGTTGTTAATAATGTTTGTTAAATATGTGGGATTTAGAGTCGTGAACCAGGAACCAAAACTCATCACGTTTTGTGGACTTAAGTATGGTTCCCTTCACTCAATAGTAGAATTGAGCTGGTTGTATTCAATTCAGAAAAGGGGGGGGGGGGGGTTCTATACTTCTACCAGCACGTGCTGAGTTTTGGTTCCTGGTTTAGATCTTTCATATTCCTATATACTTTTACGTACATTTTTACGTGCATCCTACATTAACTTTCTCATACACCTCCAATAATGTTATATAGCTAATGGCTCTCTCTGATGTATGGGGGTGTTGAATGTAGTTGGGTGATTTGGAGTACTAGAAGGATTTGAAGGAAGGCTTTCCAACCTATGATAGGCATAGTATAGGGGGACGTAAATTCATTTACCAAGTCGACCCCCTCTAGGTTAAGAACCAGCTTGGTAAAATTAGCTTTATTAAATTCGTGTGGTGTTTTTAATGATTTAAGTTTGTAAATAGTATTTTATTATACATTTTCATATCTAGGCACATTTTAATTCCCTGGTTTGTTGACAACTAATGGGTTGGATTCCCAGCTGTTAGAAAAAGGTATACTGTATGCCATTTGATTGGTTTACAGTGCCTTGGCTTAAAGATAAATTAAATTAAGTGGTACCAAAACAGCGAAGCAACTTTATTCACTATAACAACAAATTACCAATGAAGGGAAGGACCAATCCACTAATTAACTTAGTTAGTATATGTACTGTTGAACTCCTGTTGTTTTTTGGCTTTTGTTTTTAACTTCTGAAGAAGTCGGATACATGTAACAGACGAAAAGTGTACTGGAATAAACGCACTTCAAGTGAATTAAACAACGTTTTTAGTGAAAAGGACAGCCTGTTCCTGGTCTTTACTTGTTATTTACTAGTTGCGTTTTACGTGATATTTTTTTTATCAATAACTGTCCTGGAAGAATGTGGTCTTTGAAGGCGGTCAGGGAATTCTGTTCAGCTAACATTTCTTTTTGGTTGATATGCAGGTGCATCTGTCTCGGGTTCCATTGGCCCTGAATGCACTGCCCTGCTAAGTGAGACCCCCATGCATAGACTGATGCGTCTTTTGTTAGGGTTTGGGCAGCAGGGGGTAGAGTGAAAGGGAGCCCCTTGTTGTGGTAACAGGCCTCTGCCCACCAAAGGAACTCTTGTCTTTATACAAGGAATGATAGGAATCATCGATTCCAGGTCCTGAGAATGTCGACACCATAGGCTTTTTAGATACCATTGTAGGTTCCTCATATGCAGTCTTGCATAGGGAATTAGAATGCAAGTTACCATGAACCCCAGGGCTTGCAGAAATTTCCTTGTAGATAGCTGGGTCTTTGTGGCCAGTAGTTTGAAGTAGGTTGTCAAACATGTTTCTCTGGGGTGAGGAAAGCCATCTGGGAAGTTGTGTTCAAGCTTGCTCCCAGGAATACAATCTGTTGACGGGGTACTAGATGAGATTTATTTTCGTTTATGATGTACCCCAGTGAGGTTAGAAGTTTCTTTACGAATGCCAGATGTTTTAATAACAAGCCCAGGCTTTCTGCCTGAATCAGACAATCATCCAAGTATGGGTATATTTGAATATTCCTCTGCCTGCAAAATGCAATGGCTGGAGCTAGGCACTTTGTGAATACACTGGGTGCAAGATTCCCTTATTGGAATGTGCAGGTAAGCTTCCTTTAAGTCTAAGGTTGTCAACCAGGCATCTTTGCCTAGCACAGGAAGCAGCTGTTGAAGTGTTAGCATTTTGAATTTTGGGATTACCAAAAAGGTGTTTAGAGTAGAGAGGTCCAGGATAGGACTCCAGGAGCTGTCTTTTCTGGGCACCAGGAAAAGTCTTTAATAAAAACCTTGTCACTTTCTTCTGCTGGGATAGGTTGAATAGCCCTGATACTTAAAAGAGAGAACACCTGCTATAGAGCCTCTGCCCACTGATTTGGGGGTAGGTCTGGCCAACTGTTTGGGGTTGGTAGGGTGTGGAAGTGGAATCTGTATCCTTGGGAAACTATATTCAAAACCCATTTGCCCTGGGTAATGAGTTCCCAGTTTTCTGCATGCAGGGCGAGCTTTCCTCCTAAAAGAGCAGGCAGTTGAGCAGGGCTTGGAAGGGTTAAGGTTAAGTCATTGTGCCATTTTTTCATAGAGGGGTGTCTTACTACTTCCTGCTTTGGAAGTGGGAGCTCCCCACTGCTTAGGCCTGTGCGCAGCCTGAGATTGTAACCTAGGTGGGTCTGCTGTTCCTGGGTTTGGACTGAGGTCTGGAAGAGGCTGGAAAGGACCAATTCTTTGAAGGCCAATGCCTACTAAATCTGGGAGGCTGTACTTGCAGGAAATCATTAACAGTTTGCATAGACTTAGCTTTTTCCTCCACCTTTTTGAGAACTTCTGCTTTGTTGCCAAACAGGCAGTCTTGGTTTAAGGGAGCATCCAGTAATTTAGTTTTAACATGATCTGGCAAGTTTTGCTCCTTAAGCCAAACATGCCTGCTAAGTACAGACCCAGCGACAGCAGCTTTGTAAGATGCTTCTAAAGAATCAAAACCACACTGCAAAGTATGTTTACCAACTTGTTCTGCAGAATGCATTAAATTCCGCAATTGTGTTCAGCACAATCAGGAATCAACAATTTTCTATTTAAGTAGTCCCATAACATGCTGCTGGTACTTTAACATATGAAACTGGCAATTTAAAGCCCTAATGGCCAAAGTAGCAGAAGTATATACCTCCTTACCCCATCTGTCCAAGGCTCTAGAATCTCTATCAGAAGAGGTAGTGTTTTTGGCAGTAGTAGCCTTAATGCCCTTAGGTCCTTGGGAAATGGTCTTTGGATCCGCTTTAGAATTCTTGAATAGGAACTTGTGAGAGTCAGGTACTCTAATACCGCTCAGGTTTTCTGGGAGCTGGAGGTAAAGTGTCTGGGGAAATGCTAGATTCCAAGAAACCATCGTCTACAATGTCCAGAACAGGAGGGATAGCTAAAGGCCTGTATTGAGGGAGGAGAAAGAAATCCCTAAGCCTCTTTTTGGAGTCGGAGTAATCCTGACTTTCCCAGCAGAAATGCTCCCCAAGAGTGTGCAAGGTTTCACCAAAAGAAAAATCTTCTGGAGGAGAAGCAGAAGGAATGGAATCCTCTGCATCAGAATCCTCATAGGTAGATAAGGGCAAATCCTGGTAATCAGAAGAAACAGAAATATCAGATTCCTGATCAGAAGAATCAGACGGAAAATCAGTTCTAGGTCTCTTAGAGGGGGAAGGCTGGCTTCCCCTAATTAAAATAATAAGGTCTTCAGCCATTCTAAGCATTTATTTTTTAGGCATATGGGCCTGAGCATG